>NC_134705.1:193793022-193925522 GCF_043290135.1 Rhipicephalus microplus | reverse complement strand
GGAGGTCCTGAAAGACACTCGGCTAGACGACAGGTGTAGAGGGCATCTCCCACGTCGCGACATAGAGCCCAAAGCTCTCCGCCACCTGGCGGGCCTTCTGGACAGCCGGGAGTCGGTCTGCTAGTGAAGCACTTCTTAGCAGTTTGGTCCACTGTTGCTTGTTCTTGGCGTAAGTGTCACTCGATGCACAACCACAGAGCATATGGTTCAAATCTACACGTTCACAACACTGTTCACACACATGTCCGTCGTACAGTCTGGTTCGACATGCTTCATGTTCCATGAGCTGAGGCACAAGCTAGTCTGGAGCAACCGTAACGTGACCGAGTGAAGTTATGAAGCGTGGAAGCTTGGGCAAGTTGGTAGGACATAACTGAATGTAACTGAATTTTCAGTTTTCAGTTGTTCAGTGACCGAGTGGCTACGCGTTGATTTCTTATCCGGGAGGGCGAACTCTCGCCGGCCTAGATAAATGTGCCTCGTAATTTCGTCGAAAGTGAATAAAATGATCCCTGTACTCTATGTGCAGTGTAGAGAGGGAAACCGGAGTGACGCGGTCGATGAGTCCTCGCGCCACCTCGTGAGCGGTCTCGTTGAAATTCCGCAGGTTGCCCCCTATAAGTTGCCCATGTGTGCCGGGAACCATACGATGGAGTGTTCGGTGATGTTATGTCCGCCTAATATTCGCAGTGTCGTCTTGCCTATCCCGCCTTTTGCGAGAGCTCGAGTGGCTGCTCTAGAGTCACTGTATATTGTTGTGCAGCAATAGCTCTAGCTTCAGAGATGGTGTAATATTTTTTTTTTGTTTCGCCATGACATGCAGGGCAAGAAAAAAACACAAAAAAAAAACAAGGATCTATCCACGAAACGAATGATGATGAGCAGGCGAAGCAATGGAATCGTTCGGTATTACCGTAAATAACCTGTGACACCGACCACTCACGCATGTAAAAGAATGACAAAGCGGTGTGCAGCTATATACAAAGTTTGTTAACCATAAATGGTACGTTCTGATGAGTTGCGAAAGTTTCGTTTTGCCTTCATTATTACTGCTCTGTGGTACTGGATCTAACCTGAAGTAGCCAAAGACGAGGTCCGGGCACGTTCCCCTGATGGTTGTTGCTTGTTTCGAGTCATACGAAGTACACCGTAGAACATATCAAGACGTGCAAAGACTAGTCTTTGTCCGTGATCATCATCGTCATCAGAGTCATCGTCATCACGGCTACGGCACACGGCAACCGTGACCGCCAACGGACAAGTCTCGATCTTCAGCTGTTTTGCCCTTGAAATGACCATTTTGAAAAGGTTATCCCCTCCCCCCTCCTGCCTACGTCGCTGCGCAGGATCAACCCTTTGCTCTACTTGGGATGTAAAAACAGCATCCCAAGCATAAACCACCAACTAGCCCAACTTTCACTATTATTGCTATTATATCATCCCTTCCATCGAGGACGGTCACAGTGATTATGACTACACACAGGTGAAGACGACGAATGACGAGTGCTGCGAATAGTATTGTTCTCACACTACATTGATTAAGGAAAAGAATGAGCTCTCTTTTGCCTTCCAGTCATTTTAGGCGAATGTATGAGGGACACAGCTGGTTCTTCATGTCTGCAGTCGTTTAAAGCTTCTATCACGAGGCCACACGGTAATCGACCCGAACAACCAATCAAACGTCATTCCCAGCTGCGGTTGAGCGACCTGCCAGGCACGCGCCCTTGATTTTTCTTCTCGGGTAATTTCATTACAAAACACTCCCAGCGGCGTTGGCAAGCGGATTCGGTGTCGACGGGCTCGTCCGTATACTTAAACGGACGCGCCTCACTTCTTGCTTTTTTTTCAAGCGTTCTGGTCATGCCGTAACGCTTCGCACATACGCAATCTGATGACCGCTAACACGCTCTGCGGTCATGACAAGAGACGTTCTGGGAAGCGGCGACGATGACCTCTTTTCGTCCGTGAGCTTCGAACGCACACGAACGAACATCCTAACCGTTTTGTAAAAGGTGCCACAACGAACGTATCATGACAAACTGTACTGACAACAGCTACCATTGGGGAAAAACACTCGCAGTTTCTCTTCAGTAGCATAAACCAGAATTTTTTTTTAGATGCGAAGCTTCTTATGGTCGAGCTCGATCCGGTGTGCAGCGTGACAACTCTTACGGCGCATGCGCACTCCTCCCCCACTCTCCTCTCCTTCGCTTCCACCATCTCTTTCCTCTCGCAAGCCTCTCACATCGAGCGTATGTCGATGTGAGGAGGCTTGTCGGCGTAGCGCTCCAGATGGTCGGCGTGCAAGCGAATCAGAGAGGTAATGCATCAGAGACGCAATCCACGAATGTTTGCGTTGCTCCAAAGCCGTGTCGATGGTTGCTAATAGCGAGAGTGGGTTGGTCCACATGGGAGACCCTCGCTAGGTCAGTGGGAATGGGCGAACGCGAAAGAGCATCAGCATCGGCGATGGAGTGGAAATCATTGCCTAGCAGTGCAGCCGTGCCTCTGGCAATATGGCGGCTGCGGCGGCGATCTTACTAAGGACATGATAAGGTATGTTTAGAAAAAGTATTTAACAATTTAGAGCACTTGGTACTCTACTATGGGAGAGCTCAAAGCCGTCCCTTGGGCGTCACACTGGGGGGGATTGGAAAAAGTGGGTAACGATTTAGAGTACAGGGTACTCTACTATGGGAGAGCTTAAAGCCGTCCCGTGGATACAAAGAGCTACATAGCGTAGACTATGCGGAGGTGAGGAGAGCCTCATACTGTGTTTAGAAATAGTGGGTGTAACGATTTAGAGTACCAAGTACTCTACTATGGGAGAGCGTAAAGCCGTCCCGTGAAACAGCAAGATGGTACACTGTATCGCGTTTCCATCACACGCCCATGGGATGTAAAGTGGAAACTTTTTCGGGTCATATAGTGCGCCTTAGTGTTACTAGTTTTCCTTAGTGAGCCTCTAATTGGATGCAAAGTTCTTGGGAAATTCAGTCACCCCATACTCGTTTATGTGTGTTATTTCGTCGGGGACCACTATCTTTTAATATAGAACGAACGTAGAACTTACACTAACAAATCAAAACCACTTGATCTCCAAGTGGGCACTACCAGAAAAGAGCACGTTTCCGCCATTTTTTTTTTTTGCAGTGGCAAAAGCTGGATTCACTTCTGCTGGCAAGGCATTGCGGGTGCTTCCACACCAGCGATTTTTTTTAAATCCTCCTTGGTCTGACCTGAGCGGTAGATAACCCGGATGTCGAAATCTTGGAACCGCAGAGCCCATCTTGCCAAGGTCCTTGAAAGAGGACATCCAGCAGAGTTCGTGATGATCGGTAACGACATCGAAGGACCGACCGTATACACAGCTAAGGATTTCGTAATAGTCCGTACAATCGCGAGACATTCTTTTTCAGTAACTGAACAATTTGCTAACCAGCAACTGAATAATTTGCTTACCGGGCCTCTACCACTTCGTCTCCATCGAAATGGGACCGCCGCTGCCGGGATCGAACTCACGACCTTCGAGTCACCAGCCGAGCACCCTAACAACTGCTCCACGGCAGCGGACGCGAAGAAAAGAAGCAGAAAGAGACAGGAAAGAGTTAGCGCGCAAGCCCGCTAGCCTACATATAGGCTTTATCGCTAACTTAACTAGCCTACAAAAAAAAAAAAAAAAAACGTCTCATTGCTTCGAAACTAGTGGTTCTGGGGACCGAGACATGCGTCTGGGAACACCGTATGAATGTCACGCACCTCTCTCGAAGGCCCCTGTCTCATTGCAGTACAATTCGAAGCGGATCACGGCCACCGCCACCGTTTTCAGCTTCTCTATGGGAAACAAAGGCTTGGGAGACACTCTTCTGTCTGCGGGAACGGGACCTACTGGGACACAAAAGAAAAAAAAAAGAAATAAGTCGAGAGAGTGCGTTGCCACTGCAACAAGCACGTACTCCGACGCCTACATTTATTACTTCACGGTCAAGCTGTATTATAGTGTAGCCTGTGCCACCGCTGTCGTCATCGTCAGAGGTAGTAGGCGTCACACAGGTCAGACGACCATGGGGAAGTGAGTAACCATATATTATCACCAATTAAAAAGATAAAGTATTCACTTTATAAGATTACTGTCTCAAATGGTATCTTTAGTCATTTAAGATGCCCCCTGGTACAGAGGAAGTATAATTGTGATGTCATCCAACAAATAACGCATTTCCTTAATATTCTGACAATTTAGGGAATATTTCTTTAAAAAACCCAGCACAAGCCACTTTATGTTATTAAACATTCAGTCAGCGCTGGCCCCGTATTCACGATTGTTTTAGGGGCGGAGCTCCTTAAGGCGTGGGTCTGTCCATCCCTTATATGTATGTAGTAGTAAGTAGCCACCAGTGGCACATACCCGCTCTAGTGCGGGTATGTGCCACAGGGGATGCGAGATGGGAGGTGGCGGTACCTGGAGCGTTCACTAGCTGGACGCACGGATGGACGGACAGACAGACTAGCAGACGGACGGATAGACGCGCGGACGTACGGACGGATGTATGCACGAACAGACAGATAGACAGATGGATGGACGGACTCACGGACAGACGCGCGGGCAGACAGACGGACGCATGGATGGATGCACGGATGGTCTCGCGGACGGACGGAAGCAAGAACGAACGGACGGACGGAAGCACGGACGGGCTGACGGACGCTTCGCCCCACATCACCATTCACACCGTGGATATGCCGTGATTGGTTTTTTGTTCTCGTTTGTTCCCGCTGCAGAATTGGCTTTTTATGAACCATATAACCGAACTTCGATTGCGAGATTTTTGAAACCAGTCTGCGGGCGTGACGCACTATACCGAGGTTTCCGCCATGTTGTACAGACGAACTTGCTACAGTTTAAGGCACCCGCTGCCAGCTCCACCTGTCGTCTCCACCTGTCCCATGTCCATTGTGTGCACAAGATAAAACTACAGGGGAGAGGCATTTGCTTTACTGCTACTATGCCGCGTTACTGCTACTGTACCAGGCGCTGCGCCGTGCTCCCCTACAGGGCTGCAGAGATTGTTTGTTTACTTGCTTCCATGAAATTATGCCTCATACCCACTCAGGGAGATTGCCCTCTTAAGAAATTAGGGGACTTGTTCTTCTAACCACTACCACCACCACCCCTGCTACTAACGCGTAACACAAAATGTGATCTCTGACTCTTTCTCGCTGTGTGCCGATGAGCCCTGAAGCAGATAAGCGTTTGATATACCACTTTTCTAAAGCGAAACTTTTAAAACTTACAGGTTTCGGTGGCGGCGTCGTATTCGAAAAGCCCCTGTTGACGAGCTACAAAAAAATCTTCGCTTAAAGGATGCTCGAGTGTGATATTTCGCAACTTCTGTGTCGGCAAACGTGAAGCCGATATTTGCCCAAACTCAAACTTTTCGTGTCATTCCCGGTTACAGATGCAGCGATTTACTTCTGCTAACGTAAGTGCTAAATTACACGATAAAAGACTAATGTTCTTGACGAATGAAGTTCATCCGGCCAAGTATTTATTACGCGATCTCTAATAAAGATTAACGAGACTTTGCGGCTTCTGAAAGGGGCCATGACAGCCAATTTTTTTATCACGTTCCGCGTTACGTCGGTTAATCCCTGCAAGTCCACAGGTGAGCTGGAGAGAGTCGAACACGTTTGATCGAGCACTTCATTTGCTGTTGAATACTTCATAAACACATGATAAGGGCCTGAAAGTCGGGCAACACTAGCGAACTGGCGAGCCGCGACGCAACAAGCTGCTTGCTATTCGAGTGTCTGCTTTCCGGCGAAAGATCTTGTTATGTGATCAGCTTCACGTCGCAATCGACCTCTTTCAACTTTCTTTAGCTTAGCAGTGAAAATATAAATATTCGCAGCGTCCGAAACTTTGATAGAAGACGACAGCTGCGCGCCATTCAGCGCACGACGTCACATCACGCCAAGACAAAATGGCGGTGGCCGGCGGTGGGAGGGATTTATGGGCGGGGATTTCTACGACTTGTAGTCAGCAGCGAAAATCCTTTTCAGGTCCGTTTTCGCGCACACATGTACCCGCTTATTAGATCCTACACTCGTATTTTTCGCTGAAGACCGCAAATGGTTGGGCAACCGTGTCACGCGGCCAGTCTAAGAAACAAGTTGCACAATAGACGTGTTGAGCTGCAGTATTTGTCCAAGTGCCATAAACTCAAGGTGTGTGAGGCACTCGATATAGTTCCATGTTTTCTGACAGCCAACGTTTTAACGTGTATTCCATGGTAATGTGTACGAGGTCTGGCCTCAGTTTCAGGACATTATTCCAACTCCAGCATTCGGTTTTCAAGCCTCAACATTTATAACATCCATGCAACGAAGTTATCTGCTGCAACGTCTTCAAAGTCGCACTTAAAGCGAGAATACAGAACTTGCATGATACCGTATGGTGAAGTAGAGCGCTTTTTACGGGGAAAAAGGAGACAGGAAGGACACCACGCTTGCTACTAATGAGTGTCGCTACGCATATTGTCGACGCTCGCTACGTCGAGTGTCGACACGAGTGTCGCATCCATCTTGTCCCCTTCGATCCAGTAAAAAGTGCGCTACTTCACCAGACGGTACAATATTCAGTCGCCAAGTAGCCCAGCTCTCAACCTTATTAGCAAACCCTGCACGTGCCCTGCACGTCGAATCCACCCTTTAGCAGCGGACCACCCTGCATGTCCCAAGCACATCGGCCAAAGCCTCGAAGCGGCCGAAGGCGCCATTCGTTCACGGCATATAACGGATCGCGAAGTCACTTCCTCCCCGAAAAGCGCGCGCATATTCATTTTTTATTTGTACGCGCGACCCGCTTTACTTCGCGCGCGCGCAATTGATACTCCCCCCGCGCGCGGTTTCTCGATCGCTGACCCTGATGGTGCGGCTATAGTGCGGCCACGGCAGCGTCGTCGTTGACGTGTCTCTCGAGCAGCGCCGCGGGCGGCGCTTGCGTCGCGTGCATTACCAATACGTCCACGGCGAATCGACTACAAGGGCGAGACCTCGCTAGCAACCGGTGGATGCCCGGGCGGTGTCGACGGCGCAGAAACGCGACCATTTCCTATATATATATATATATATATATATATATATATATATATATATATATATATATATATATATAAGGGAAAGAAGTGTATACCTAAGGGCTCGTTTTTCCGTGTTTTAACACAATATTAATGAGATATAACAGACAGTAATGCCAAGGAATGTACAGGGGAAGTTATTAAAACCAATGGAATGTAAATAAGAAGAAAGAAAAGTGGATGAAAAAATTACCAACTGCTCACAGTTGGTAATTCCATATATATATATATATGTATATATATATATATATATACGCAGTTTCTTTTGCGTCACAGGAATACCTGCCGTATCAAGTTGCTTTTGCGTAATGCCGCGTGCTGCCGGAGGCTGACAACAGCGACTAAACCGCTACGACCTGCATACGCCTTCTCGTGTTTCATAATTATTCCAAATCATTCGTGTTGACAGCGCCGACAGACAGTTTTCGATTTTCAGGAGCAAGGCCACTGGCTTTAATGAAGATAATAGAGAGTTTTAGTACTGCGTACGCTGCGTACGTGGCGGCGTTGCGTACGTAAGGACGCCACGTTCTGCGTAGTGCGCATGCGCAGACCGCAACGCGCACGTATCGCGTTACGTACGCAGCCGCTACGTACGCTCGCATGAGATGCGCGCGTGCGTACGTATGAGCTGATCGCGCCGCTCTCGAACAAGTTCGCGACATCGCGAGACTTCGTTTTGCAAAATGGCGGCATCGAAGGCAAGCACCGACCGGCTCTTTGGCTTAAAATATGGCCATAATCTGGCTATAACACTTGGATTGGCTCACATTGGCTGTCAACAACACGTGCTTCTATTTTGATCTACCAGATGGCACAACACGCTTCACGCTTGTTACGTACGCGGGTACTACGGCGTACTAAAAGCTGATTAGTGGCAAACGACTCCACGTAACGCAAGGCGCTTGCGTGATGCGTACGTAGCACCATTCCGCAGTACTAAAACTCTCTAATATATTTGACTGATAACACGCGCGACGCGCCACGTGTGTTACCTCTGAACGGTGTAACCTTTGAACAATAGAGTTTCTCACAATCATATCTAGAGGGAAATCAGGCGCTAGTGAGCTGCTGGATGCTAGGGAATGACGGGATACGTGAGCTTCGAACTTGACTCGGTTTCGCATACCTCGAAGACGCGTCTGGCTTGACGTTAAAGTGATTTCTTTCTCACTAAAAGAGCACGTAATAAGCTATTTATTTTTGTCATTGCATAGGCACATGTTGTATTTAAATGGATACTAAAGTCAACTATTAAGTCGACGTTGATTGTTTAAATGGCGGTCCAGAAACCTCGTAGTGTTACGTGTGTGCCAAGGAAGAGCCTATTTTAAAATAAAATCACGTTCTAGTGCTCCGCATCGGGTTAGCGCACTTCAAATTAGTTGCCTGAAGAAGAGAACCAACCGGACCGTCTCACGTCACTGTTGCCGTGCACAACGTTGCCCGGCTTTACTGCGCTAGTAGCAGCAGACTAAAAGCAGTTGGAGCCACAGTAGCAACAACAGCCAATAATAAATTTCCCGCTATTGGCTTCAAGATTGCAGACGCTTTTGTTTCAACTGCGCCCCGCTAGATGGCACCACCAGTCCAGTGTAACCACGCGAAAATTGAATTTTTTAACCACTCGCGCCATTCCCCATAGTAACGTCCGGCGATTCTTTTTTCCGTGAATCAAACAGAAACGAACAAGCAGCATTTTATTGTGTCTCCTAATGCACGGAACGTTCCTTATTTAGTGCACTTAGATCGATTACCAGTGATTAATTGTAGGCGGTCCGTCTGATGTCATCAGCAGCATTTTGAAAATATCCTACTGCGGCGCTTGTGTTCTTGTGCATTTACTTTAATTTCTCGGTAAGTAGGGCACTGTTGTTGATAATATTTTCGTTTTAGATGTTGTCATACACTGAGCTTTCACACTGACGTAAATTGCTGGTTGACTTTAGTGCCCCTTTAACACTAAAACCTCGTACGTTGATGTACAGTTTTACGAAGCGTAAGAAGTAACCAACGGCCGCTAAACTTGGCAGGCAGACGACAAAGCGAGCTTTCTTTCCGCCACGTTTATGTCATCTGTTTTTTTACTTCGCCGTTTGGTTGTGCCGTCGAGATGAGTGGAGTTTTATTTTAGGATACATTACGCGTGAATGAGATCTGCTTATAAACGTTTTGTTTTAGAGAAGCGCAGTCGTATTCGCTTTTGAGCCGAAGCCTCGCTCAACACCAGCCAACACAAGCCTCGCAGGCACATATACCGTAATTCCCAGCTCTCCAACATCGCCCCTTGAGAACTTCGCATGGACGGTGGGGCCACACTTCCCTCTAGGTATTCGTGAGACATTCTATGCTTTGAACGCTCCCGCTGCCAGTCGTGCAAAGCAGGGGTGCTATTCTGGACACTGTCTCATTCCGTCATATTGTCAAATTTCGCAATGGCGGCATTTTAAGTCAATCAGAGAGGTCGTAGCAGCTCACATGGCCAATCAGCATCGATCAATGGCGGAATGTGACAACATGGCGGAATGCCATAATGTCCAGAATAGCACCCGTGATCAGGATATCTATTATAGGTCACACATGCTACTGGGCACACTCCGCCAGAGCCCGCAACTGCCGCAAGGTGTCGCCCCGTACAGCGACGGCGGCGGCTGTTCGCGCGCTATGCACAGACGTGGACGCGGTTGAATGTACTGCGCGGACATCAAGTAGCACAAAACATACGCACACTTTGAAATGAAAACAAAAAACGAAAAATATAATCTATTGCGACGTATCACCGCCTGAGACGCGCAGCTGAATTACTAATGAGGAGGTCGCATAACCGAGTTTTAAGCCGGGATGATCCGCTTTGTGCTGCGCCCCTCGACGTCTCGTATATAAGCAAGCAACGCCGTCCGGGTACTCCGAGTGGTACGAAAAACAAGAACAAGAAAAGAAAAACACCGCACAAAAATTCAACGATTGTGCAACCGAGAACAGTCGGTCAGCGAACCATAAAGGGATTACGTGAGTTGAAAATAATTCAAGAAGAAGAATAAGGAGACCGCGGCATAGAGAGATAAGCGAAGTGGAAGCGCGCGCCCTGTGAAGGCCGTCGCTTCCGTGCGGGGCTTTTCTCTTCAAGGATGCCCTGAAAAGAAAGTGCAAAGCCGGCCACGCAGTGAGTACGGCGAAGACGGATATGCACCGCATGACCAACATTAGGCGAAAGGGCTGCGAGGTAACTGATCGAATGAATACGATTACCACAATGAAAGATGACAAGTTAAAGGGAACACTAAAGTGGGACATTAAAACATCAGTAAAGAGAGAAAAAAAAACGACTTTTAAAAGCGGAGCTCTTAAACCTTTCCGTCACGCCGGGAAGTGCGCACGGGATTTATAATCATCACGAACCGCACTCGCTTCGTCTCCTTCCACCTCCGCTCCACTTACACACGTAGGCTGACTTGTCCGCCATGGAATACAAAAAACTATGGTCGGCGTGTATGTTACGGTACTAAATGATGACGGAATATCACGTAACTATAGTGGCGTGACCAAAAATCGTGTAACATTGCTCAACAGCTTGCCATGTAACATGTTCCCGCCGAACACTATACGTAACTGCTAGTCGCGTTACTAAAAAGACATTACGCAACAAGCAGTCACGTGACAAGTGAAGCAACGAAATGGTCAGTTGTTGAGCTAGTTCGTTCGACATCTAACCAAATCAGCGCTCCCGTAAGAAAGAAATCTATAGCCACGCTTATTTAGCACTACTACCATATCTAGCAAACACTTAGCTTTATACTAGAAAAAAAAAAAAACTCAGCTAGGTCACACAGTATAGCTCCGCTGATGGTTTCACCGTATACGTTGCACTCTCTTTATTTTATTTTTTTTTATAATTTCAGCAATATGCCCCTAGGGTTCAAGGGCTTCTGGCCCTCATCTATAGGGAACTGATCCCTCATAATTTTACCGACTCACAATTAATATTTAGAGTCAAGTGTGTTCTTTCTTTCCATGCAGGCGCAAAACATGCAGACATACCAAAACTGCCTGGACCTGTGGCCAAATGTTCCGCAACTATACGATATAATTCTGAGGACGCCATAGAGGAGGGGTTCGGAAATTAACACCACCTGGTGTTCTTTTAAGCGTACTAACAGCGCACAATAGACGGACCTCCCCATTTCGTCTCCACCGAATGGGTCTAGCAGCCAAGTACCATGGCCACTGATTACCAGGGCGGTCTCCAGTGTTAATAAGCCTATAATGGTGAAATTTACGTCATTTAGAGTTTTCAGGAGTACGATTTATTAATCTAAACTAATTCACGGTTTCACACTTGTCTCTGTTAACCTACAGTTGGGACGTCAAGCTTTTGTCATATAGGCCGAGAGCCATTTCACACCATGCTGCGCGTTCTATTCACGAAAAAACAAACGCTCCGCCCACGTCAAGATGGGAGTCGCGCCCGACCGCGAAGCAGTGCCTGCCGTGCCGACCCACGCTATTTTGCATCCCTCCACACTTCGTCCATTTTCTCACATCCTTCTTTGTTCTCTTATCTTTTAGGTTCCCTCTGTCGAAGAAGAGGCGCAGGAAACGCTGCGCGACGGGCGAGTTCGGCGACTTCATCGGCGGTTTGAAAGGACACGGCGCATTCGCGTATATACGCCAACGATCTCCGACACCGCGGTTCGCCCACGGCATGGATAAAGGGCAGCGGGCGTCGCCCATGTCTGCCCATGCCGTGCAACCCCTCTTGGCGGTTCAATGTCAGTTCGCTGGAAGCCACCGCTGCGCGTGTTGGCGAGCGTGATGACACCTGGGTGTGGGCGTTTGTGTTACACAGCGCTCGTGAACGAAAGAAGCACTTGTTAAGAATATGCCCTCGATTTAACGATGGTTTTCTTCATTTAACTAGAAGGGCACTAAGGTGCTGCGAGCATTGAGAGAGAGAAACATAAAGATGCAAGGAAAGGCAGGGAGGTTAACCAGACGCACATCCGGTTTGCTACCTTGCACTGCGGAAGGGATGAAGGGGAGATAATTGATTGATTGATTGATTTATATGTGGGGTTTAACATCCCAAAACCACCATATGATTATGAGAGACGCCGTAGTGGAGGGCTCCGGAAATTTCGACCACCTGGGGTTCTTTAACGTGCACCCAAATCTGAGCACACGGGCCTACAACATTTCCGCCTCCATCGGAAATGCAGCCACGGCAGCCGGGATTCGAACCCGCAACCTGCGGGTCAGCAGCCGAGTACGGTAGGCACTAGACCACCGCGGCGGGGCAGGGATGAAGGGGAGAAAAGAGGTTGCAGAGAGATGAGAAGGTACACGCAATCACGAGCACACTCGGGGGAGCACACACACAGTTTCCAGGCGGTCGCTCACATTTGTTGACTTTTAAGTAAAGTAGGAGCGCTTTAGTCGCTTTCTGCGCAACTGAGGCAGAGATGCCCAAGGTCCTAGAATCTTCTGCACACAAAATCGCGAGCATTCAGCGATAAGGGCGTAGCCAGGGGGGTGGCACACTGAACTCCGTGCACCCCCCCCCCCTCGAAATTGTTTTTCGCCATGACGTGTATGTAAGAAAAATGAGCATTTCAAGGGGGTGCAGCCCTATACGTATCGATAGTCATTCGGTCTCTCCTATAGGGGGTAACTCTCCGACCGGCTGCAAAGCCAGCGAGACCTTATAGAAGAAATCATTACACTCTGAATTAAGTACTGGTTAAATGCTGGCTATATCCAGGAAACCAGACGAATGCTGGCTATATCCAGGAAACCAGAAGAATGTAGTCCGGTTTTCTGGCTATATCTACCACTTTAACAAAGAGCTGATTAACAGTGTAACTTCGGAACCGGCCGGACTGTCAACCCTTCATGAAGAGACTGAATGGGCGTCGAAACGTAGTGTCTGTTTTTAATTTTTATGTTAAAGGCACATTAAAGATAAACAACTTGTGATTTGTTTCAGATGAATAAACTGCACTATGAGAACTCTATAGCGTCACAAGTTTCACTGTTACAAGTTCATTATGGGCGGAGAAAAATCTATAGGTTAAACTTCCTTATTAAGATTTCACGCCATAAACTCCACCCACGATGTAAGCAATTCCCTTTATTTTTGTTTCACAACATTGGCTCGACGAAATTTTCTTAGACTTCGTATGCTAAATCTACGACACCCGCAGACTACACATGTATTTCAATTTTATCGATTAGAAGCTATGTAGAACCCAAAAAAAGATGCCTTCAAAATTGATGACGTCATAGTTTTTGGTGCGGAAATTTCAAGATGGCGACACTATTCGCACCTTCTATTCGCGCGTTTTCCCGCTTACCAAGCGTCGTGTCGCGGTAAAAGTGGCGCTTTCGGTTTTCTGAAATTGTACTTTACTAATAAGCGAAAAAAGCGTTCTGCTCTTTAGTGCCCCTCTAAAAACTGGACTCTCAAAGGGGCCGGGGAGCTTGTTCTGTCCGTATAATTTCATTCATCCCGCCAGATCTCTGTCGAAGATGTTTACCTTAATGCCGAGACAGCATCGAGAAACGGCGCGCACAACCACGCACGTGAGCGGCGCAACACTGAGTAGTAGTAGTAGTAGTAGTAGTAGTAGTAGTAGTAGTAGTAGTAGTAGTAGTAGTAGTAGTAGTAGTAGCAGTCGTAGTAGTAGTAGTAGTAGTAGCAGTCGTAGTAGTAGTAGTAGTAGTAGCAGTCGTAGTAGTAGTAGTAGTAGTAGTAGCAGCAGCAGTCATAGTAGTAGCAGTCGTAGTAGTAGTAGTAGCAGCAGCAGCAGCAGTCGTAGTAGTCGTAGTCGTAGTAGTAGTAGTAGTAGTAGTAGCAGCAGCAGTCGTCGTAGTAGTAGTAGTAGTAGTCGTAGTAGTAGTAGTAGTAGCAGTAGTAGTAGTAGCAGTAGTAGTAGTAGTAGTAGTAGTAGCAGTCGTAGTAGTAGCAGTAGTCATAGTAGTAGTAGTAATAATAGTAGTAGTAGTAGTAGTAGTAGTAGTAGTAGCAGTAATAGTAGTAGTAGTAGTAGCAGCAGCAATCGTAGTAGTAGTAGTAGTAGTAGCAGCAGCAGTCGTAGTAGTAGTAGTAGTAGTAGTAGTAGTAGTAGTAGTCATCGTTGTCGTCGTAGTAGTAGTAGTAGTAGCAGCAGCAATCGTAGTAGTAGTAGTAGTAGCAGCAGCAGCAGCAGACGTCACGCAAGTCAGTGCACATTCGCCTACTGCACCCTCGCAGGCACCGTTTTTTTTGTTTTTTTTTTTTTTTTGCTTGCGGCCGTACTTACAACGCCCGTTGGTCAGGCCACGCGAAGCTTCGTTCGAAAACGTAAAATACGAAAACGCGCGACTTTTCGGAGCAGGGCGAAGACCGCGAATGCGTAGGTGATCAGTGATTCCGCGACGCCGACGCGGAGAGCGACGGGTGTTATGCTTGGCGACTCATCGACTCGAAGCGAACTGCGAGTTCGGACAAAGCGGTCGCGCACCGCGTTCGAAGAATGCGGAGGGAAAGACCCCGACGGCATATACGGAAGGAAAATAAACAATTGCTTAAAGTACGAATGAATGAGAGTTCTGTTAAAGCATGTTAAAGATACTATAGAAAAAAAAAAAGCTAAAGACGTTAAGACGTTGCTCTTTATTGTTATCCGCCTGTTAACCACGCTGTAATCTTTAAACTCTGAGTGATTGACTACTACTACTACTACTACTACTACTACTACTACTACTACTACTACTACTACTAGGAATAATTGTAATAAAGTTTACTTCACAAAAGCACGATATTATTATGAGGCACGCTATATTGCGGAGGGCTCCGGAAACCTCGACCCCCTGGGGTTCTCTTTGATTTGCGCTTGTACACGAGCCTCTAACACTTAGCATTCATCAAAATGCACCCACCGCAGCTGAGATCGAAACCGTGGCGGTCGGTATCGGAAACATTCATTCATTCATCACCACGAAAGGCTATTCTGTGCGTCAGTCTTCTTTGTCCATGTTTGACGCTACCTTTGCTGAGTGTTATAGAATGTGCACTTGAAGTTGTAAAAGACTATGTCTACTTAGGGCAGGTAATAACCGCAGAGCCGAAGCACGAGATTGAAGTAACTAGAAGAATAAGAATGGGGTGGATCACATTCGGCAAGCACTCTCAAATTATGACAGGTAGATTGCCACTATCCCTCAAGAGGAAGGTATATAACAGCTGTATCTTACCGGTACTTAGCTACGGAGCAGAAACCTGGAGACTTACAAAGAGGGTTCAGCCTAAATTGAGGACGACGCAGCGAGCAATGGAAAGAAAAATTGTAGGTGTAACCTTAAGAGACAAGAAGAGAGCAGAGTGGATCAGGGGACAAATGGGGGTTAAGGATATCATAGCTGAAATCAAGAAGAAGAAATGGACATGGGCCGGGCATGTAGCGCGTAGACAGGATAACCGCTGGTCATTAAGGGTAACTAACTGGATTTCCAGAGAAGGGAAGCGGGTTAGGGGGAGACAGAAGGTTAGGTGGGCAGATGAGATTAAGAAGTTTGCGGGTATAAATTGGCAGCAGCAAGCACAGGAGCGGGTTAACTGGCGGAACATGGGAGATGCCTTTGTCCTGCAGTGGACGTAGTCAGGCTGACGATGATGATGATGATGATGATAGAATGCACCAACTGGCCCAAACAAGAGCGTTACTGCATGAAGTAAATTCGACCTCAAGAGGCTTTTAACGGCGGCCTCGCGAACCGCGAGAGGTGCAATCTGATCGTGACAGTGGAGAGGCCACTGGATGCACGCACATTATCGATATGCGTCGATCTCTACAAAATGAACCACGCTGACCCCCAAAATTAAGGTACGGACAACATACAGGGCGAAATGAGACACGTGTAATCGTTGCGGAAATAACGAGGGAAACGAATTAATGCCACCCGCATAATGCGAAAGCGACGACTCGACAGAACAGCCAGCAAATAGAGCTGTATTACAAGAGCGCGTTCAGGCAGCGGCTTGTCGGTCCTTTTAATCTCCGCACGCGCAATAACTCAGGGTCGACCGCCGGTCAGCAGATAAGAAAGACATAAAGAGACAGGGAATGACTGCTTATCGGGTAGATCAATCTGCGGTTCAAGTTTTTTTTCCCCCTCTTTGTCAGGGTCGATGCCGGGTAAGCGCAAGGTCTGGAGACCTTGGTACAGATATAGCACCCTACATAATTAAAGCATCGCCGAAAGACTATAAAGTGTGATTGCTGAAACGCATTGCGCGCACGGGCGGGTGCTGATTCGGGAGTTTTATCATTGCGAAAGTTGTCTCACCGATTAAAATAGCTGCCACGTGTGTCTTTATCGCATAACCGTATTGCACAGTAACAGTGCAATTAAGCACAAGATTCGAGGATCATACAGGCGTTCTCAAGGGAGAGGGATGAGGTTAAAGAGCGGACGCACTCCCCCTCCCCCCTTGCATACGCACTCTAGATGAATGAGGGGGGCTGCGCAGTCTAGGATAACCCCAGTACGGCGCACCTCAACGTCATATCACGATTTAGGCCGGCGAAATACCAGATATTATGAATTATAGCGTAAACCTCAGATGCCTCACTAAACGTGATAACTGATGATCACCATCAACACGAGTTAATAAGAAAAAAATCATACCGTGACGTCACGTGATGACGTCCTCACGTGACATCGTCACTCGGTCAAAAGAGGGTCGATCACGGAGGCAGTACAAAACGAGGCGAGTTGCGGAAACTTTGCCATGCCTCCGATCTGAGAGACAGTGCAAAACCATGTTCGGGGCAGAAAGCTATCAGAGCGGGGCGGCGGGGTACTGAACATTTCGACCGAGAAGAAAAAAACACGGCATATCAACGAAGTGAATGATGATGAGTGGGCGAAGCAAGACAGTGGGACCGTTCTGTGTTACTGTCAATCGTCCTTGACATAGACCACTCACGCATGTAAGTGAGTGACAAGGCGGTGTACAGTTTATTGTTTGTTGGTCATTAATGTTATGTCGTGTTGAGTTGCTAATTTCGTTTTGCCTTCATTATTACTGCTTCACATGGTATCGGATATAGACTGAAGTTGGACAAGACGAGGGTTGGGCACGTTTTCCTGTTGTGTTGTTGGTTGTTTCGAGTCGTACAAAACGCGTAGTAGAGCATATCGGGACGTCACAAGCCAGTCGTTGTGCGTGATCATTATCGTAATCAGCGTCAGCGTCATCACGGTGACACGCACGCCAACGGACAATCCTCGACCTTACGGAACTTCGCCCTTGAAAAATACGGCCCTAAAATACTTTGAGCAGTCTTGGGTGAATACGTAAGGGACGCTGTCTGGTTTTATTTTAACGCGTAGCGGCGTGGGTCATTGATGGGTCACAGCTTGTACTCCTCCTTTCCGGCCGCCATGCATCTGCCGGCTGATGCGATAAGTTCAGAAAAACTGAACGCAGGGGTACGATTCTTGTAGCAAAATATTATAAAATAACCATAGTTTTTTTCTTTATTGTTAGATGCCATGACCCACCGGTGACCCACCGGATGGATCATGGCGCACCTGGAAGATATGCAGAGTGGCCCACCGGTCGGTGACTCCACACACATAAAACGAGACCTCAAGAAACTTGAACAAGTGGCTGTGACAGTGCATGATGTCGAGTGTCACGCGAACACGATCACCATGCGACTGCCTCCATGCATGCTTGCGTGTGTGCTGTGTTACGTGCTACATTTTTCCCGTCTTTTCGCTGTATCCTCTCCGGCGTTCAACCTCCCCTTTCTCGTTCCCACGTGTAGGGCAGCCTTTTCCTTGACTGGTTAACCTCCCTGCCTGACCTTCTCTGCCATTTTCTTCTCAAGAAAGCTTGCCGCAGCGAACATTAACAAGTTCACCTGCATGAGTGAAGGCAACCAGTATAAATGAACACATAGAAAAAGATAAAACAAGAATATAGCATCGTGTTACATGATCGACAGCCTCTCGAACAATGCCACCGTCTGTTACGAAACTCCTTATGCAAAACCTGACATTAAAGACGCTATTATACCGACACTTGGATGCCTGACTAATTACCATTTTCGCTTCGAATATTCCTCTAACATTTTAAACAACCTCAGACCGGTATTCGGAGAAGCGTATGACGTAAACGTTATACTCGTTACATTTTACTTCGTTCTTGCGTAAAGAACGAGGTCGAAAACACGGAATAATCGATATCCACTGAAAGTTCAGAGGAACTACATCGATTATTCGGGCTGAAAGTACAGCAGAGAACAGAAGCGCAGCCAAAATTTTTTTCTTCAAAGGGTGGCGGGGTTCGAAATTCCCCACCCAGCGTACAGGCACTCCAATCGTAAGGTAGATCCTTGTATCCGTGGCACACAGCCACATTGGGAGATTGGCCAGGAACCGGGTGTAGATTTAAGAGCAATATGTTTAAATTGTAAATTTGCTTAGTAACATGAAAACAATAAGAAATTAAAAAAAATTGAATATGTCAAGAATAGATAAATTGAAAAACACGGATGTAACTGATTAGGCTGATTACGAAGAAAGATAAAGTGATACAGAAAAGGGAATACAATCGAAGGCAGTTCCCCCTTTGTGGAATCTGACTGCACGTGTGCGGCTAGCAACCAAGCACCACAAACCTGGCCAACTTTGATTCAGTTGTTTTATCTCTCTTTATCTACTTTCGTTCTATCTGCCTTTCTTGTTTGCTTTATCTTTCTCTACATTTTATTTCTTCATTTCATATTTATGTCTTTATCTCTTTCTATATTGGCTTCTCGTATTTCCCTTTCCCTAACCCTCACATCACTCCTCCTCATCCACACTCCTATTTTTTCACCCCTTGATATGCTATACTGCACTGCTAAGGGGAACACTTTCGGGCACCCCATCTCCAGATTTCGTTCTCTGGCAAAAGCATGGTGGCTTAGATTTACACAAAGCTTTACTGTTGGTTAACTGTTCCGACTCCTTTTGACAGACTATAGTGCCGTCCAAGAACAATGCTTTTACGTCTACTTACAGTTACTGGGCCCGCAAAATGACAGGAACCCACTGGAGTGTTCCCTTTAACAGTGGACGGTACTGTGCATGGTTACACTATGATAAACCTTCTCACCTGCTACATTTCATTCCACTATTCCTTCGTTCTCAACATAACATCAGTCCTCACCCTAGCCCTTCTTTCTGGTCCTCTGGCTAAACTATATATTACGCAAGACTATTCTATGAAAGGGAAAATAGACAACCAACCATTTTCCCTTTTTGCCTTCCTTAATCCTACCACCACCTTGCGGGTATTCGCAGAACACATTTGCAAAGCTATTACATGCTTCACTTTGTCCCCTTATTTCCATCTTCCTCCACTCACTTCGCTTTGCCAACCCCCTGCTATAGCATACTAGGCATAACTATGATTTGATTTACCCTCTTCCTTCGCTATTTCTGTCTCCTCACCCTCACATCACATCTTTCCCCATTCCTTCCCCACCGCCTGACCATACTAGACTATGCACGGCCATAGGCGTTTCCCTTCAGATGGGGGGGGGGGGGGGGGGTTGGATATGAAGGTTCCTCGCAAGACCTGCCCCCCCTATTGTGTCAATGTATGGGACATACTCGCCCCCCTCTAAAGGTGACTAGGGGGGACGGCTACCCCCTTGAACTTCCCCCCACCCTCTACCATGCACACCCCTATTGCACGACTATGCTATGATAGGAGCTGCTTGGCGCATATCCACTTTCCGTGGCGCATACCCACCGCGTTTTTTTGTCTATGACGCCAGGCGCTGTTAAAACAGGAGTAAATATTGATTCTGCCGCCTACATTTTTGTGAACCTTTAAGAAACTCCTCCAAAGCATCGAAGGCAAAAAAAAAAAATCAAAGCAAAGCACTCTTCGTCTTCATCACTCATTAATGTTTCGACGAAAGTGAATAATAAGGAGATGCAAATACCCTACGAACGCACGAAATGTAAGCACGAGTAGGCTTGCGCAATCTGTTAAAAAAAAAAGCGTACGCCTAGAAAATTTCTTATGCCTCCCAACGCGGCGTCAAAGTTTCGTTCTTCGTTGAAGTTCGAAGAAAATGTATCGAAGGCAATTTCGGCACGCCGCGCCCAATTTTATATTCAAGACATTCCAAGAAACGCCCACGCGCACTAACATCAGTATGAAATCAAATCAAATCATTTATTTCCCAGAAAGAAACAGGTTCTGGAGAGGTTCACTGGCTAAAAGCTGTTTATGGACAGCTTGACGAGGCCAGTGAACCCTATACAAAGCAGGTGGGACAATGACAAAGATGTGTATAACAATAAACACCATAAGCTAACATTACAATACAAATACTGTGTAAGAGAAGCACATATATACATTACTACGAAACATCCTGATACCAGCATAGAACAGAAGATTGGTATGTGGGGTTTAACGTCCCAAAACCACCATATGATTATGAGAGACGCCGTAGTGGAGGGCGCCAAAAATTTCGATCACCTGGGGTCCTTTAACGTGCACCCAAATCTGAGCACACGGGCCTACAACATTTCCGCCTCCATAGGAAATGCAGCCGCCACAGCCGGGATTCGAGCCCTGCATGTCAGCAGCCGAGTACCTTAGTCACGAGCGCATCGTCACGTCACACGTGAGACATGAGCGCCATCTGGCAGTTTTTTCAAAAACGAAGCGCGTGGCTCTGAGACGGCTGTGCGCGCCCGCCTCAGAGGTGATAAGGTGTAGAACGCAAGGCGACGGGTAGGTGCCACCTAAGTCTCGTTCTAGCAAAACGTTGGAAACACTCGCCTTTCCGTGCAAGCGTTGGATGGTCAGCGCAGCGTGATAAAAGCTACAGTCCTTAAAATTACTTACGTTTGCCTTTTCTAGTAAAAGACGCACATGCAGAATATATATCTGTTGTTATGGTGCCCAGACACGCGCAATAATTGCTTTTTACTCGACAAATGCACAAGTATGAACGCTGAACCTTGAGCAACATAGGTGGGCGCTGCGGATGGGGTCGACCGTTTTAAATACCCGATGATGTTAAGAGTGGACAGACAGACAGACAGACAGACAGACAGACAGACAGACAGACAGACAGACAGACAGACAGACAGACAGACAGACAGACAGACAGACAGACAGACAGACAGACAGACAGACAGACAGACAGACAGACAGACAGACAGATAGATAGATAGATAGATAGATAGATAGATAGATAGATAGATAGATAGATAGATAGATAGATAGATAGATAGATAGATAGATAGATAGATAGATAGATAGATAGATAGACCAACATTTTTGCGTCGAAGGTCCCCAAGAAGGCCTCGTCTTTAAAAAACGAGCGCTTCTTCAAGCACATGGAGCTCACACACATGCTCACGTACGTATAACCGCATTAACACACACGCCTACATTTCAGTGCACTCGGCCAGACTCGGCTGTACACTAGTACATTTACTCACAAACACGCCAACAAAAACAGACGCGGAGGTGTCACTCACTTCAAGAAAGCAGAAGGTGTTTGAACCCCAACCCCTCCTTTTCTACTGACAGAGGTGATCGCGAAGCCAGGATTCGTAGCGGGGGGGGGGGGAGGGGATGACAGTTAGTGCGAGCGTTTGTAAGTGTGCGACTTATTATAGGGTACATTATAGGGTACAACTTATTATAGGGTACAACGATACGGTCGCCATGGTTGCGCGTTGTGGGAGCAGAACTTCGTTGCACCGAGGCCGGTCATGTGTTTCTCAAGGAAGTGATGTTCAACGACGACTTCGCTCTTCATCGACACGGGCAGTTCCAGTCGCTTGTTACGTGCGTCAGCGGAGCAGGATGCGGCATCGAGATGGTTTAAGAACCTACCGATGTGTACGGTTTCGGCAGCAATTGTGCTACCGCGACTAGATACCTTGGCCAAAGCAACGATACGGCGCTGTTTCTGCGTTTGGTTGTGTAAAATAATATATGTTCCCCTACCAAAGTGACCATGAAATATTGCAACGTGACTCAACATATGCGCCCCGTCGTGGTGGTCTGGTGGCTAAGGTACTCGGCTGCTGACACACAGGTCGCGGGATCGAATCCCGGCTGCGGCGGCTGCATTTCCGATGAAGTCGGAAATGTTGTAGGCCCGTGTGCTCAGATTTGGGTGCACGTTAAAGAACTCCAGGTGATCGAAATTTCCGGAGCCTTCCACTATACGGCGTCTCTGATAATCATGGGGTGGTTTTGGGATGTTAAACCCCACATATCAACCAATTACTCGGCATATGCGCTACAAGATTGAACCCATCGGAGATCATAAGCGGTGTCGCGTCGAGTGACCTTAGCGATCACTTGCCAGTGTTTTGTTTCGTACCCTTGTCATTGAAAAACCAAAAACAACGGAAGAAAACCTTCGTCCGATGCAACCTAAATAGTGAAAGTAAGAGCTTAGTCTTTCAGCTCGTCAAAACAGTAGATCGGAGTGATATATGCAAAAGAAAAGCTGCATATGAGGCCTATAATGAGTTTTTAATGTATTGTGCCACTGTTACAACACGGCATTTCTTAGAGAAGTGTCTTTTCAAAAAAGAAAAAAAAATTGCCGGAGACCTTCGATAGACCGTTCGCTTTATAAACGCAATCAAAAAAAGAATGGCCCTTTTTTTTTTTTTAAATTCAAGCCTACGGGAACCCGAAGCATTTGCCGAGTATAAAAAATACCGCAACGCAATCAGTACATCGGTCAGACTAAAGGAAGGCAAAACGAGAGTATATTATCAGAAAAAAAAAAGTTCAGAACATCTGTGACAATTACCCAGGAAGGGTCTAGGCAACAGTGCATACCCTAACTAGGAGAATGAAAACGACATATGGTATCACAGAAATGCAAGAGGAAAACGTGGTGCTGCGTGACGAGAACCTATATCTGAAATGCCATAAATCGTCACTTCATCAACGCGGGCAGTGGCTGTTCTGAAAGCGAAGATGACTGATTGATTGATTTGTGGGGTTTAACGTCCCAAAACCACCATTTGATTATGAGAGACGCCGTAGTGGAGGGCTCCGGAAATTTTGACCACCTGGGGTTCTTTAACGTGCACCCAAATCTGAGTACACGGGCCTACAACATTTCCGCCTCCATGGGAAATGCAGCCGCCGCAGCCGGGAATCGAGCCCGCGACCTGCGGGTCAGCAAGCGAAGATGACTCGTGCTTCAAAGAGAGTACAGCTATGAAGAATTAAATCTTTATGCTGCCAACTGACAATGCTCATATAGCTAACCTAATAAATAAATTTAAAAGCAATGTGGCGCCAGGTATAGACGAAATCACCGCAGCCGAACTAAAGTTGACATTTCCGCTAGTATCGGAAGTGCTTACACACACAATCTTGTACTGAAAACAGGCGTGTTTCCGGCACAGTTAAAAAGTTGCAAGGGTAAGCCCAATTTATAAAGGAGGTGGCATTAATAATATGTCAAATTATCAGAATCAGAAATGCTCTTATTTTCCGACGAAATTGTTGGGGGTCCTTCAGGCGAAAAGCTGCATAGTACAACTAGAATGTGCCTGAAGGCCCTCACATGGCAGCAGTAACACTAGATCCTTTCAGTACTTTCAGTAACACTAGACCCTTTCAGTACTACACTAGACCCTTTCAGTAACACAAGACACTTTCAGTATTATAGACCCTTTCAGTACATTCGATATTGTCAAAGGTTTTTGAAGGCATTGTTCGCGAAAGGTCGTTATCCTTTTTCATTAAGTATGACATCGTCACAACATGTCAATATGGTTTTCAGAAGTAAGCCTGCTGAGCAAGCATTAAGTATTATTAAAAATGAAATAATTACAAATATGGAAAAAGAGAAATTTACGCTTGGTTTATTTTTGGACTTTAAAAAGGCTTTTGATTCAATACATTATGCCATAATATTACCGAAACTATCACGATACTGCATATGTGGGATCACCCTTAAACTTTTACAAAACTATTTGCATAACCGATACCAACTAGTACACATGAAAACAGCTACATCAAGACAGCTGCAATTGACCCACGCTGCGCAGCGACATGGCTTGGCTAGGCTTTTACCCTATTTCCTGGCGGTTTCCCATTCCATTATCAGAACAGACTGTTGGGCTAGTATATGCTATCCATGAACCGGGCCCCTAGCCAGGATTTTTTTTTTCTGCATGGGGGAGAGGAGGGCACCTGTCGAAAGCCTTGAAAAACACCTTTTTTTAATTATTGCCCTCTCTATAGAGACAGCTTCATTTAGATTCCGAAAGGTGAACCCCCCTCCCCACCCCCACTTCCGGATACGGGCCTGCCATAAATATTGAAATGATGAAACTGATGAAATATTGAAAATGATGAAATATTGAAATATTGAAACGACCACAAAAGAAAGAAGAGAGAAAGGACAAGCACCTGTCCAGCGTCTGGTTTCTATTGTGCTCGTCAGTTTATAGCGCTTACTCTTTCAGTGTTATATTTATACTACATCAGGCCCGTAGCCAGAAATTTTGTTGGGGGGGGGGGGGGGGCTGGAAAGACACTTGTTAAAGGCCCTGAAAACCCCCATTTCGATCGTTTATTTTCGGTAAAACCCGCCCCTTACCCAAATATCGGGGAGTGAGGGCGAAGGGCAGCTCCTGGCTATACGGGCTTGTACTATACTGTACTAGAGTATACTATATCTTTTTTTTTTTTGTTAAACATCCGTGCAGAGCGCTTGGCAGGCGATTGTGTGCGTGCCGGTTGATGATGGTGATAATTTTCTGTCTACGACACACAGCAAACCTCGAGCGTAACTGTTCGACTGTTAAATGACAGCTCGTATCAAAGATGTGTGCAATGCATGCCACCGCACGGCAGTCCCGCAGAATCAGCATGGAGCAGATACAAGAAGAGAGTACTCGGAAATCTCTCTGTTACAGCTAAGCACAACGATGTTCCGAGAAAAACGGCGGGACTACGGTGCCTCTGCACACGCTCCTGCGCCGCGGCTTCCAATTAACCCTGTTAACCCCGGCCCCTGGCCGATTTCCACAGTATTGTGTATCGAAAAACAGCTGTATCGCGTACGTTTATCGAACACCACTTTCACAAAATTTGCCTTTCCTCTCGTTGAGAGCACTAGGCTACCGACGCAGCATTCTTCTTTCCTCAGTCTCTCTCCCTCTTTTTATTTTTCAAATGCGAAATGAAAGTCAGCGCCAGATGTGTGACTATTCAAAAAAAATCAATAAATAAAAGTTTCGTTAAACGCGATGCCAGCGACACATAGTGGCCGACTGGCGAAAAACAAACGATGCCACGACTTGCGTTCGCGAGAACAGATGGCGCAGCCTATCGCGTAGCGAAATGCTCCAGCACATTTTTTGATCGCGGTTGGCTCTGATATTCCTCGAATTTCTTGATCGATACTGGCTCCCTTACACAAGGTGCAGACGGGTGTCAATTACTGTTGAGTAATTCGGTATGAAGTAAGGAGGAGGAAAGACTAAGCGGAAGGACAGAAAGTAAAGTAGCAAATTGAGCTAGTTGGAACATACTCATTACGATCAGTGCACAAAAAAGCGCGCGCACGCACGCACGCACGCACGCACGCACGCACGCACACACACACACACACACACACACACACACACACACACACACACACACACACACACACACACACACACACACACACACACACACACACACACACATACACACAAGCACGCCGTGAACTTTCTTGTGTGCTTTGTGCGCTGATCGTGGTGAGTATTCGGTCTATATTGAGCCTAATCGCGATCAACAGTGCACCGAGTGACACAGGCACCAATCTGCGATCCGGACGTGACACGACAGAAGAGCCAGACGGGACGAACGCCGACAAGACAACTCCTCCTGTCACAACGCCCGTGCGCATCACAACCACACTGCGTTTCTTTACCCTGTTTATACCATGGTGTCTCGTACCGCAATCGTAAGTGGCTACCCTACTTTCTTAAATTGACGAGCAGATATCAAAGTTTTTGTGCTTAGAAAAAAAAAATGGCAGCATATCCACGGAGTGAATGATGGAGAGTGGGGCGAAGCATTCGTCCGTGCATTCGTTCTTGCTTCCGTCCGTCCATGCGTCCATCTGTGTGACCGTCCATGCGTCCATCCACCCGTCCGTGCGTGCGTCTGTTCGTGCGTCCGTCGCTGCGTTCGTCCACGCATCCACCCCTGCGTCCGTTCATGCGTCCATCCATGCATCTGTCTGTGTGTCCCTTCGTCCATCTATTCAACACTCCAAGTACCACCATCTCGCATCTTTTCATCATATATTCCTCACATCGAAGCACCGCCATCCAGCGGACATTCCAAGGACTGAACGAGAGGAGGCACACGCACACTTTTTTACGGATTGCGCTTCGTGTCTACTTCCCACCTTTAACCACCTCGAGTTCATTCATGGTATATACTAGTTCATTTTATGCATGGCACTGCGGCTCAACGCTCGCTAAAGCTTTCTAAAACTAAGGAGGTCACACCCAGCGAGTATAACGTAGCAACCCTTTCTTGTCAGATAGTGCTTAATGTACATGTCAATAGCTGCTAATGGGGATCGCAGCGTGCGCGTTAACTAAAAGCCGAATGCTCCTGTCTCTCATTTCCCATTAGCAGCCATTGGCATATACATTGAGCACAATTTTTTATTGTTCAACAACGCACGGAAGAAATCTCTCACCGGCACCACCTTGGAGGTCAAAATGTTATACTTGTTACATACTAGAACGGCTACGAAGGACGAACGGGTGGCGCTATTCGCAGCTTCGCCCTTAAAACGTTAAACGAATTAAAGTACTATATAAGTACTCTACTATGGCAGAGCATGCAGCTGTCCAGCACTTACATCTGCTAAAACAGTGTGCTTAGAAAAAGTGGTTAACGATTCAGAGTACTCGGTACTCTACTATGGGAGAGCTGAAAGCCGTCCCTAAGAAGTGAAAATTGGCTGCGAAGGTTAACACTGTGTAATTCTCGCAAGAATAGGTATACTATTTTTTTAACGTTGTAGGACGGCTCTAGTGGAGATCTAAAAAAGCGCATGGTTCTGAACGTGCGCCTTTGTGTCATCGGTTATATCGCCTCCAGTACTCCGCCAAGATCTTTTTATTTTCTAGAAAAAGTGAAATTGTTTCATTTCATTAGTAGCTCTCTTCACTCTTCATCCAAACTTTTTATTTATTTATCATTTTCTGCGCGTGAGAAGCGGAACATGAGCTAAATATCCCCGCCATTTTTGCGCTCAATGCCGCGCAAACGCTTGGGAAGAATCTCTTGGGGGAAAAAGAATCTGAACCCACGTTGCATCGCGGCTGGGGGAGCGCACTGGTGTAGCTTGGGTGTGGTCAAGTGTTGATGTAACTCCCCCCCCCCCCCCCCCCCACTGCAGACGTCCATGCCCAGGGTCATCATCCATAACCTGAGCAACTCATGCAGGCAGTGCTAGCTGGAAAACAAACGAACAGCAGCGTGTGACACTATACCCCCTCCCCATCCACAGACACGCACAAGCCGCGCAGCGAACGGCTCTCAGAATCGCTGTGCATAACGAAGAATCCACCCCCGCGGGGATTATCTCGAGTGCCGTAATCCTCGTTTCCTGTGGCGCTTCCTGCTTATATCGTCGCAAGAAGCTGCGCAGTGTGTGTACGTAGGCTGTGGCAATACGGCGCCACTCATCTTTGCCAGTGGCCTCCGTGATTCGCTACTTCCTCGGGGGGACCTCTTGAAAGTGGCCTCCGGGATATGAGCGCCCGGAAGAACGTGATCGGTGTAACGTATGGGCGTTGCGGACTGCGCGGGGAAGTCGTCGCGTTGTGCGACAATGATGGAAGCGCGATGCGATCCTATCCGCCAAAAAGGAAGTACAGACGAAGCCGCGCGCGGACGACTCATAACAATCGTACGCGTGAGCAGGGTTCTACGTTGGGGCAGGGGGGGGGGGGGGCAATTTTGTAGTATCTCTCTTCTGCGCTATATATACAACGATCTTAATAAAGCGACAGCGTGCTTCTCAAAGCGGCCAGCTTTTATACCTCCGCTTTCTGGGGGCGAAGAGGCCATATGCGCAACACGTTTTCGGCATGCATGGTCAGACAACGCTACCGATCGGCAGTCCATGTTCCCGAGATTCAAAGGTCAGCGAAAAAAAAATGATTAAACTCACTCAGGCTAACTAGAGAAATGTATCTTGATCTTTGGACTCAATCGAACTCCAGCTCGCCAAAATTTTCCTGAACCGGGCTTTCTTAGAGCCACACTAACGAAAGTGTACTTCAACTGAACTCACTCAGACTCAAACTCACCAAAATTCCTCTCTAACCCAAAATCACTCAGACTCAACGCTCGGTCCGAGTCTTGATTTGATTGATATGTGGGGTTTATCGTCCCGAAACCACCATATGATTATGAGAGACGCCGTAGTTTAGGGCTCCGGAAGTTTCGACCACCTGGGGTTCTCTAACGTGCACCCAAATCTGAGCACACGGGCCTACAACATTTCAGCCTTCATCGGAAATGCAGCCGCCGCAGCCGGGGTTAGATCCCGCGACCTGCGGGTCAGCATCCGAGTACCTAAGCCACCGTAGACCACCGCGGCGGGGCTGGTCTGAGTCTGATAAGTCCGAGCGCGTCGACCCATGAGCGAGTTTGCCGACCTATGCAGGCTGAGAACACGCCTGTCAAAAACTATAGCGCAGCACGTCTGGTCTGGAATTTACAATAAATTCTCTAATTCAGTTAGAAATTTCTCACACTTTCCTCTACGAATGATGTCACGTACGCATATGACCACGTCATACACCGAAATGCACGGCTATTCGCTGATCTGAGCATCATGCGTTGCATAGTTACCGTGGCCACCGCGGGAGGTCGCCACATGCCCGCGCGCTAGCTCGCTGTCACACTGAAAAGAAACCGCGCATTCGAAGAAGTCCTCAAGGTCATGACGCGGAAATCTAACATTACAATACAAATACTGTGTAAAAGAAGCACATATATACATTACTACGAAACATCCTGATACCAGCATTGCACAAAAGATTGGTATGTACTTACCGCGCATTCGAAGAAGTCCTCAAGGTCATGACGCGCGCGTGACGTCCCTTTTTTCCCCCGTGCTATTCCTTCCCTGCTATTACAGCGCGCGATAAGTCCCTGAACTAAGCTAGTACAAAACCAATCCTCAAATTTTTTGCGGCGGTCAATTCCTGAGGTAGTAATCTGTTTCAGTGAAGCCATGCGATGGTTACACGAAGTGTCAGGACCTCTATAGAGTTTCAAAATGCGCTACCGAGTAATGGTCCGGATTGGTACCTCCCTTAAGACGGTTCAGCGAGATGGCCACCGGCTGTCTACCCCCCTCCTCCCTCGCCCCGCCCTCTCGTTCGCACGCCATGGAAACAATGGCAAAGTAACCGTGGTCGACGGTTCATCACAATGTCACTACACGAGACATGTTTTACAAACAACAGTATATATCTCCAAAGCCAGACTGCGCAAAAGCCGAAAGCGTCGGACAGAGCTATAACTGTTTTCCATTGCGCATCGAAGCTCGACTTGTGTTTTTGAATGCCGGCATGCGCGTATGTGCCGCACTGTCGACTGACAGTTAATATCTACTCAGGAACGGCGACAACTCACATTTAAATTCGAGAGCGTTAAGAAAAACTGACCTCGGCAGCGTTGAACGAACGAGCTTCAGGGTCCCAACAGCAATCAAACCTAAGCATTCTGCGTGGCAATCAAGCATTCTACCAGAGCTACGCCAGGTCTTGGTACTGCTTTGGAAAAATTCACTATTCAGGTGCGATGTTGGTGAAACGTCAATCGCGGTGGCAATGCTGGCTATAAAATTTTGTAATCGTTACATATGTACTCCTATGATAGAGCCATCTTGTCGAGTTAATGTCATTTGCAATTAAATGCCATCCATTGAAGCTCATTCGTGTGGCTGTGTCCAGGGCTACCGTCCTCGCGAGCACAAGCGCTACATATAACAGCTCACCGCTTCTCGTGTTGCTAATCCTCATGTTGCTGTCGGCATCGTTGCGCAAGTGTAAGTAACCGGTTATATAAAACATGCGCGACTGTTCAACATTTGTCAGTGGGCGCAACTTTTTTTTTTACATATATTTAGCGTCATTTCGCAACGTGCCGCTCAATAACAAAAATTACAACACGGTCACCTTCCTTCCGCAAGCTTGGCATAACGTCGATTCCCAATGTACGGGGGGATATCTGCCAAATTTATCGATATGAAAGAATTCGCGTTATTATGAGGTGCAGCGCGATCAATCTCAGTGACTCGATCATCGCTGGAAAACTAAATAACAACGTATCATCCAAATATCGGCTAATCCGAAACTAACCCGACCTAAGAGCCATTGGATAAAATCGTATGCGTATACTAGCTGCTTAAATTCGTACATTCCGCCCGTTACGAAAACAGGAAAAATAAAAGGTCGGTACGCAGGCGTTACTTTCACAAAGTAACGATAGACGAATCCCTATGCGTTGCTTTTTTTCCCCTCCTAAATTGGACCACTCGTGGAGTACGCGCATGCCGCCACACAAAATTGCGTATAGTCAAAAACGCGGAATGAGCCAAGCAGAGTAAAATACACACACAGCACTACTCAAACTCGCGCGTACACTGCTCCTATGATAAATAAAAAAAGTTAACAGGCTCCGGTGCATTGTGCAGCCGTGCTACAGTAAAGTCCCAATATCTAGCTTGCTTCCCTAAATTTTACATTTGTTCAGTTCCCGTAATGCTGTTTATATACACTGAAAGCAAACTAAGTTTGAGGGGGAAGAGTCATAAAGCACGGAGATTATGCGTTCCCTAAAAACCGCATACTATACGAGGAAAAAAAGGATGAAAGAAACGAAAGGAGCAGGCGAACGCACGCCAAGGCTACATGGCAAAACCACGCATCTATAGCGGCCGCAGTATAACGTTGGTCCACGCCTAACTCCACGCTTGAGTTTCGCTTCCCTAGACCTAGCGCGGCGTAGAGTATACAGGCGAAGCTTCTGAGAAAACAGGGAATTAGGGTGCAGGCCGCTTTGTTGGGGAACAAAAGGAACACGCGCGCCAGACCATCGTCACAAATATGGCGAAAAAGCGATGGTCGTTCGACTTTTCTTTGAATTCATCTTATATATTCCTTTTGAAGCGTCACACAAAAAAAAATTAACGTGAAATTTGCTGCCAACAATCAAGACCATGCGTATTTCACAGCTGACTTGCGTACATGTACTGACGACTTAATTAATTAAATTATTAAACATTTCGGCGAGTTTTTTTAGTGAGCCATCGTCACAGTGCGCGTGGCACTTAGGGGAGTCAGAATTATTCACGGTGGCATTCCATTACGTTGTTATGGGGCACTCAAGAAGCTGAACCGTTCAACACGAGCGAACGCTTCGCCAAAACTACACCGAAGCTGCCTAATAACTTTGTAAAAACAGGCAGCGCGCGATTGAATGCGGTTGGCTTCACGCAAAATATTTGGCAAGTCTTCGCGAAATGAATTGTTGCTCTGGTTTACTTAATCCTCATTACACTGTTCTCCGCCTTGACATAGTCTTGAATAAGGGGATATCACTGGAGCTGACGTTTCGACAAACGGTCCTGCCTTCTTCACGACAGCAATGCGAGATTTTAGAGCTAATATTCTACAGTGATGTATAGAGTACGACTTCGCACGTCGTATAAGCTATAGCACTGAATTAAAAAAAAATCAACGAAGCCATTGTGGCTCGTTGTAGTTTGTGTGGAGTCAGCAGAAAAATTCTTGAGCGAGCAGGCGTAACAGGAATCGAGCAGGCAAGGCAGCACCGCCCTGGACGACAGGGGCGAGTGTGAAACGAAAACGAACGGGTCATAAGGAGAGAAAAGTAAACAGACAGAAAGGGAAAGAGATAGGATATAGAGATAAATAAAGGGAACAAAGACATAAAAAGATAAGCAGACAGAAAAAGACAGCGAAAAAAAAGGGAGGCAATAGCAAAATAGAGCAAAATTCAGGAAATAAAAAAACGTTAAAGAAAATATAGAAGTAGAGAAACACAAAAAGACAGAGAACAATAATTGCACACAGACGCACACACACACACTATATATATATATATATATATATATATATATATATATATATATATATATATATATATATATATATATATATATATATATATATATATATATATAAATAAAAGGCTTATGTGCAGAATAATAACTTGGGTAGCCGCAAGGTTATAAGTATAAAAGTAGATGCGCTTTCACATAACTTGTTTATTCAGCCAGCTGAATAAACAAGTTATGTGAAAGCGCATCTACCTTCCCTACCTTATATATATATATATATATATATATATATATATATATATATATATATATATATATATATATATATATATATATGTGTGTGTGTGTGTGTGTGTGTGTGTGTGTATAAGAGAATAAAAAACTTTAAAAAAACGAAACAAGAAATCGAGAGAAAAGAAAAAAAGAAGACAGAAAAGGAGTCCACCCAGCCTCTTCGGGCTCGGCACGACGCTGCAGTGCGAAGGTGCCATATTTTTTTTTCTTCGTTGATATTTTCAAAATCTCTCTCTCTTTCTTTTTAATGGCTGTCCTTTAAAAAGCTTCCGTTAACGAAGCTTTAGTTCTCATAGAAACATGCATCGCAATATATAATAAGACGTCTAGAATTCTATAGGCCCTTATGCTGTTGAACAAAAGGAAATTACGAACTAAGATTAGCGGCCTTCTCTCCGGGATTTCTTACGCAAGAGCTCGTGAGGAGCGGATCAACGGGCACTCGAGTTTAAGGGAAAAAAAATTGTTTCGCACACAGACAGGCTTGCACGACGGCCTCTTCTGGAGCTGCCGCTCGGCGGGTTCTTTCAAAATCCCGAATCTGCTCCAACGCATGAATTCGCGGAGCTGCCACCCATATACGTATTATGTTTGTCCGCAAATCCTTACTTGACGCCCCCACCATGTTGCTGCAAGCGCAGGCATATTTCCCCACCCACCCTTTTGACAGAATCAACGTTTTGTATAAGATTAAAGCAGCTTCGCTCTACGGGGGGCACCTAACCTGCAGGAAGTTCTGATCCGGGCAGTTTTCTTTATTTTTCTTCGGTATTAAGTTTACTTATTTATTTATTTATTTATTTACTATAACACCCACAGCACCATTCCGGCACTACACTTGGGAGGGGGGAAGGTGATTGACCAGAGTATTTATGCACCATACATTTCAAGAACATTGGTAGAGGGAAAAAACACAGAAATACAACCATGATTACTAAGGAGAAATAGTGGCGTATATTGTTGTCAACGCACATCAGCGACATAAAGATCATCTAACCTAGACGAAGAGAGGAAAAACGAAAAGAAAATTATACACTGTACAAACATTAAACGTTCAAAAACTAAGCGACGAGAACTAAACGTCGCAGAAAACTCACCTGCAGCCGAAGACAGAACGAGATGTCATAGAGCGGCCGCAAAAGCTTCTTTCCACCTCTCTTTTTTTTTTCTCTTTTTCAGTGTTCTGTGTTTTTTTGTATTGCTTTAGCGCAGCTCAGTTTAAGCGTGAAAAAAAGATGTTACGGTCGAGAAGGAAAAAAAAAAAACAGACGACAGTATGAGCACTATTGGAAGTATACATTTTAGCGCTCACTGTCGTCTGTCTTTCCCTTCCTGACCGTATAGCATTTTTTCTTCACGCTCAAACTGAGAGCAAAGAAAAGACCATTTTATCGTGCGCCAACTCATAAGTCAGCAGGACCTGTCGATTTGTGTTTTTATTTGTTTCTTTTCATTTCTATCATCGTAAAGGCGCTCGAAGAACAAGAGGAGGAAGATTTCTCTTTGTAGTGAGCGCGAGCTTGAATGGCTACGTGTGGTTTCAGTGCAAGTGGTACGCCTAGCTATACGACAGCATACTACGATGACAGAACACAATAGCCTGGCTCGATAAAGTGCTCCGAGTCCCAAAATCCAGCGTACACTACGTTACAAGTCACAACCCAATAAAAAAATTCTATCAGCTCTGCACACACAATCGCGGCTCTTCTGCGCTTTCCGCTAACACCAGTGGCGTAGCCAGGGGGTGGCACACCACGCCCTTCCCCCTCCCCCCAAAATGTTTCGCCATTGCGTACACAGCGAGAAATTGCCATTTTAAGGGAGTGCCTTCATCGAAATCAAGGAGGTGCCCCCTCCCCCAACCCCCGAAAAAAAAAAAACGTTTCTGGCCATATACGCCCCTGGTCACAGTGCCCCTGGTCACTATGCGCCTGGCTCACACAAAATGTATACTTTCTTTTCTCGGATAAGGTAATTACTGTGCATATTAGGAGCTAAAGGTTCGCAGTCACTGACTGAAAAGTTACGCTTCACTGAGAACCTACTTCAGAGTACCCTACGATATATACCAGGAATTTGATTGGTTTTATTCATTGATATATATTTATTATTTCATAACACTGTCAGCCCTCTCTTGAGGGCTCTTACAGGGAGGGTACAACAAAATGCTAACCAACCAATATATATCTATGTCAGGTAGTAGCGCAATTAATTAATACAAGTGTAGCACATTTCAAATAGGCAAACACTGCCTGCATTTACAGCAACGCCTGGATACGCAATACAAACACAGCTGGGAGAAAGAAAACAAAGAAAATCAAACCAAAGAAACATGCAGGTTAATCATCTGGAAGCTCCATCCCTCAAATACATGTCCAACAATTTTTATGTTGTGCGGTTTAACGTCCCAAAACCACGATATGATTATGAGAGGCGCCACAGTGGAGGGCTCCGGAAATTTTGACCACCTGGGGGTTCTTGAACGTGCACCCAAATCTGAGAACACGGGCCTACAACATTTCCGCCTCCATCGGAAATGCAGCCGCCGCAGCCGGGATTTGATCCCGTGACCTGCGGGTCAGCAGCCGAGTATACCTTAGCCGTTAGACCACAGCAGCGGGGCTACCAGGAATTTCAAGTTCTCGACTATAAAGCCGGTGGTACACATTTAAAAGTCAACCTCGTGAAACACTGAAGACATCAGTGACGTCACGAAAGTGAGCGAGCGCTATCAGTACTGGGACGATTTTAAGCTGTACCACAGTAGAGTAGTACCAAGTACACAAAATTGTTAAACATTTTTTTCTAAACAAACAGAACATTTATGCAATTCTCTAATGAAAGGGACAGTCCTGACGTACAACAGAGCTGACATTTTTTCCCCTCAACGTGTAAGCGAGAAGGTATATCGAGAGGTTTTAGATAAAATGAGGTCGGCACTAATGGGCAAGCGTTTTTTCCCCAATGAGCCCTCCCGTTTTCACATTCCATGAAGTTATTCCGAGAAAGATAAGTTGGAATCAGGCCCTGCAGCAAAGGGGATAGCAAATATTTCACATTCATACAATCTCTTTAGCTGCACGGCATTGGGAACTCAATATAGTAAAAAAAAAAGACAAGGCTTCTTACTAGACTTGACGGTCATTTATTTATTTGTTTTTACCTCATTCATTCATTCATTCATTTATTCACAATTTGTCTTTTTTTTCTCTCTCTTTTCTTATTCGTACCTTCGATCCTCAATCCCCTTCCCCACGCAGAGTAGCAAGTCAGCGAATTTTACATGCCGGCTAAATTCTCTGTATTTCAATAAAGAGTTCTTTCTCTGTGTCTCTCATTCATTCATTCATTCATTCATTCATTCATTCATTCATTCATTCATTCATTCATTCATCTATTCATTCATTCATTCATTCATTCATTCATTCATTCATTCATTCATTCATATACATACACGATCTGTTCACGGACTCACTTCTTCACTCTAAATAACAATTCAATAAAGCCATAAAATATTTACTGACTATATAGTACACCCATGCCTCACATCTTCCTTTTTCTCATTTTTCTATCCGCTTTTGTTTCAATATTTTTTCCCTTTGCCCGCCTGTATAGGGGTCGCGAACAAGATGTTGCAATGCTGGTTTCGGAACATCCAGATTCGGAATAATTCCGTGAACAGCCGATGAATGAGGGAATGAATTAATTTAAAGCCCGGTAGTTTTCTTCGGGCGAGGCGGGGTAAAGAGCGAATGAACAACCTGTCTCGTCCCACTCACTATCGATGACAATGGCGGTATCCCAGGCGACAGCTCGAACTCCTTGCCTCTCTCCTTCTACCGTTAGAAAAACCTCAACAAACTTCTAACAAAAGTAACGCCGGGCGTTGCAAAACAGTCTGCTGAGGTCAACGTATAAAGAGAAAGGAGACGAGAGTGGCGGCCAACCAAAAGCTCGGAGAAGCTCAACAAAATCCATCTACTAACTTTTATAAACCTACCACTTTATTCCTGCCACTCAGCAGAGCTCGTTTAGGCTGTGTCCGTGTATCTCTTTACACGAATAAATCGAGAATTTCCTCGACTTGCCATTACTATACACGCCACGAAAGCAACGCCCACACGAACCCCACAAAAAGAAGAAAAAGAAACGAAGTGTTTCCAAAACGAGTCGCTCTCGGAAAGCGAAAGCCGAAACGATCAGGCGGCCGGGGTTTCGTTTCCGATGCCGCGAATAACATCGGAGTCGTTTCAGTCACCCCAGTTGGGAGACACCGATCCGAAAATGCAGCGCGCTGCGGACACAAGTGAGGAGGCTATCTGACCGATGCGCCACCTGGGAGAGACAGCAGGGAACACGACGCTTCGCAACGACCTTAATTTACATGATCCAGATGAGTAAGAGAAGTGCTTTCAGCTGGATGTGCAACAGAGAGAGAGAAAGAGAGAGTGATAGATAGATAGATATATAGATAGATAGATAGATAGATAGATAGATAGATAGATAGATAGATAGATAGATAGATAGATAGATAGATAGATAGATAGATAGATAGATAGATAGATAGAGCTGTTTAATAAACAACAGAGAATTCTGCAGGCATGTGTAAGGCACCTACACGCTACTCTGTATGGACTATTTTACAGATGGGTCTTAGTGCCACCATATTAGGCTGTACAGTGCATTCTAGTGCAGTGTACTGTTAACCTTTGTGTTTCACACCTTCAACGGCGGACGCATACGAATGAATATGGTAGGGTTGGTGTATACGACGTTTCATCGCCTGATTATTTCACATCGCAATGTACAAAAGGAATAACACAGCGGGTTAATAGCCCAGGTGGCGGCACCCATATCTATAGGGTAAAATAGTCTATAGGAGGAGGAGATTAAGGACAAAAAAAGCCCTATAGAGTGTGAAGGGTATGAACAAGAAAAAAACAAGGAAACAGAAAGAGAAATTATTATGATTATGATAAGTGTTCTCCGCATGATGGTGATGATGTAAGTTACTGTTTAGTCATTAAGTTAATGTCCTCTAGAGAATGCGCGCAAGTTCTGCGGCTGAAACATCATCGGCAAAAGAAAAGTAAACAGCAAGCGTCGACCTGCGCCCCGCTTAACCAGCAAGGGGCGCGCTCAAGGTGCCCGCATATAATTTTGAGGGTTGGACGTCCAAAAACCACGACATGATTGCCAGACACGCCATGGGTGGTGAGGGGCACCACAAACCTCCACCATACCCGCCACGGTGCAGAAAACACGCAGGGGAGACCCCGCGCCAAGCTGCTAGTCCCACGTAGGGACCTCTTAGCCGAACATTTTTCATCATCATCATCATCATCATCATCATCATCATCATCATCATCATCCCCACTACGGTGGTCTATAGTGGTTATGACACTCGAAAGTTAAAAAGAAATGATAAAGAAAGCTGAACACATCAAGAGCCACCTTCTTCTTCGCCTTCCAAGCCGACGTAGTTCTTATTTTTCTCCGTCTTCTAAGTCGACGAACTCAAGGTCACTAGAACGAGAAAAGTACCCCATTTGTTTTCTCTTCACTTCCCGTTTCTATTTTCTCGCCGCCATATTGGGCTCTTCGTGTTTTGCATCTCTAGCAGCTAAACAAACAGCGTTTCGTTAGAAGCGCACGCATGAAAAAAAAAAAAAAAAATGGGATGGGCCATACGATATTTTGTGACCTTATCAGTTAACGTCACGATATACAAAAACAAACAAGAATACACCAGTTTAACAGCCGAATATGGCGGCGCCCAGATGTCTTACGGGAACAAGACTCTATAGTGTCTCCAGGCCGCTGACGCTTCGGAGGGTGATTGTTTTTATGGCCGAAGAAAAGCGTCCAGGAACTTTACGACATCCGGTACAGTTCCGACGCTTAATCGCGAGCCTGTCAAGGCATCGAAGAATGCCTGGTTGCTTCGCTTTTGAGTGCAGCAACCGGCGGGAATCGGGCAAATGTACTCATCCGCCCCCGTCCTAAATGCGAGAGAAACTTCAATAAAAATTCCGGGTCGGTACACAGAACTTGAGGCGAGAACTTCAGCGCAACCCAAGACGGACCTCAAAGAGTGGAAATGACTAGCAATGGCACTTACTTAAAACCGCTCTATTGTTATCGCGACATCGAATATAAATGCCACAACCAGAAACCTTGCGTGAACACGCAAAACAAAAAATACGTAAAAACAGACAATTCTAACAAATATGTGGACGCATGAACTCATATTCGGACGGACAAAGACATAAACGTATCACTGATACAATCAGCTCTCTTTCTTCCTGATGAGGAATAGTTCCAAGACAAACCGCAAGTGCTCATCGTTGTTCCTGCCGATTATGAAACCTGAGAAATCTCTCTGCACCTTACCAGATTTTGCCTTATATCCCCGTGGTCAACCACGTTGGAGCAAGCTACAATAGCGAGTTCTAGAACAGCGCAACGCAAAGTTTTGCGTTTACGTTGCGTGTGCGTCGTACGCCGAACTCTTGCGGGCTACCGTTGAGTGATGAACGCTAACGCTATACGCCAGCAATGCCCGCAAGCTTTGCGTACGCTATTCTGAAAATGCACAACGCGATGCAATGAGGTTATCACGTGGTGCCAAATTTATGTGACGTCACGGTGACGTCTCATATCGACGAAATCCCGCGATGACGTTTCGAATCGCACGAGTTGACGCCTCCGACGCGGTACGGCGACGGCCAATTTTCACGTTTTATGAGGCATGTAAGGCTCTCGATCGTGTTGAAAAAACCAGTTGGAGTTTACTCTTTATTTGTTAAACTGCGTCCATTTTTTTTAGGTTTGTGTTACCCTACCATAAGCGCAACTCTAAGACAACAGGAAGCAACTAAGCTCATTCATAACATTACTAACTGAATGCGGCCGCTGCAGACGGACTCGAACCCGCTACCCACTGCAGCCCGTCACCATAACTATCGGACCAGTCGCACTGCGGTGGGCAACACCCAGTCCACCCATGCAATGAAAAAAAAAAAACGCTTATAATTTTGTTTCTTCGCCTGAAGGTGGCGCTACAATCAGTAGCGTCCCATACATTTACCAATAACGCGTCGGGTTTGAGATATATTCAGCGTCGAGGGAGTTGCCACACTCTGCAATATTGGAGAATCCCGCTGGCGAATCACGACACGAGGTCGTCCATCCGCGCGGTGTCACGCGACGACCAACGTGACTTTGTTGTTGTTGTTCTTTCTTCTCCGTAGATCTGTGTTTGCTGCCCGCAAAGCGAGCGAGAAAACGCGTATGTCAGTCGGCTCTGCTTCAACAAAGGAGCCCTCTACTACCGAAATAAAGCAGGGTACTTGCAGTCTCGGGTCAGCAGAAAGTCAACTAATGGCAAACGGAAAGTCAACAGAAAAACCACAACTGCATGTGTGTGTGTGTGTGTGTGTGTGTGTGTGTGTGTGTGTGTGTGTGTGTGTGTGTGTGTGTGTGTGTGTGTGTGTGTGTGTGTGTGTGCGTGCGTGTGTGTGTCAAGGAAAAAGGTTAAAAGGTTATTCAGCATTATATTGTGCCAAACTGATACAACGCTGGAAGCTAAAAAAAAAAAAACTGTTTACTTAAGGCGAACTCGTGCCCGTCAAATAAATACACAAAAGTTGTCCTGAGCTCGCTAGTGAAAAGAAAACCTCGTCAACGTCTTTTGTTTTTTTTTGCGTCTAGCCTCGTGCCGCTCCTTCGAAAAACCGCCAGCCTTCTTTTTCCAGCGCGTGGTGTGGTGACACGTGCAGCCAGCGTTGCATGGCGCGTTTGGCTTGTCAGATGGTGTGGCGGAATGCGGCGCATATATATATATATATATATATATATATATATATATATATATATATATATATATATATATATATATATATATATATATATATATATATATATATATATATATATATATATATATATACATACTACGCTTCAGCTGACGATTTATTCCAGAACAGCAAGAAGGCGCCGATGACGAAGACGAACGACACTGGTGATGGCTATTTCCAGATGAGGAACATGAAGCCCGATGAATGCATTCAATCCCCACTTAGGCCTAGAATATTCTCAATATTTATTTTATTAGCATCTTTTTTTGCTCACGGACAAGATCATGATTTTTTTGCTCGCAACCAACGATACCAACGCCGGAATTCCTGCGAAACGAGCTCTTCAATGCTATCACATTAATAGCAGTAATAATAAAACAGAGACGACTATAAACCTTGACTTAGGTGTCACTTGAACGTTGGCGTTCACGTGTTTTTGTGTGTTCCTTAGGTTACATTTGAACTTGGTCGCGTTGCCGAAACGGACGTCGGAGGCTATGCAAAAGAATTGCCGCTTGTTGAGGTCTGCTCCATCAGGTGTCGCAACGATCGCAGCGGCTCGCAAGAAAACCGTCTGGTCTTTCGATTAACTCTTTCAACTAATTTTCAATTAATATGTCGACTGTTCTTTGGTCCACATCTTGAATAAAATTATGCTCACATATCATATGTATTTAATCTAATTCTTGACTAGAGCCACAGCCATCAAAAATGTACCACTTAATTTATTGGGGGAATGTTTTTTTTTTATTTCTGAGTATCGAGAAAAGCGGTGTAAGAGTTCAACCGGAAGTTATTGAACGATAAATAAGGATGCCCATCGTTTCTCGCGGCACACAAAAAAATTAAATAAATAAACGCTAGTAAACAAAAAAGTTCTCGTGAAATCGGAAACATGCAACGCTCTTACAACGGCGGTTGTCTCCTCAAAACAATTCTGCGGGAAGACAAGACGTAACTTCAGCAATAACAACAAAATACGAAGCAGGTATCACAGATTAATAAAGTAGAGCTGTGCCATCGGTGCGGCAGTCATATCGGATTCCATAAACGAACGATGCATCCAGGTAACGGAAGATGGAGAGATCCCATGCAGGGCGATCGATAACGCTCCACTTACAGAGAAATGTTACCACCTTACCTTTTCCCCATGTAATGCACCTCCGGGCTAAGATCACCTTTGAAGTCGATGGAAGGGTTTTTCGCTTGTCTCGCATACGCCTCATGTTTTGCAAAATATTCTTCTACAAGCCGTCCTCGGCATTCAGCTATAACCAGGTCGAGGTGCTCGAAACGTAATAACACCGAACTATTATGCTCGGTTTGGGTAGTGAAATCGCAAGTATGAGAGTTTCAGTCGCTCGTTCACGTTTTACGTACGCTAAAGTTGAGCAATAAATCGGTTTAGATTGATTTAGATTCAGATTAGAAATTTATTGACGTTAATTTCACCGCGACTGGTTTATTAACAAAGGAGCAAAGCAATGTTCCATTTTAAATTTCGCGCCAGAATCTCCACGCGTGACGTCACGGCTTTCAAAGTATACAGGGTGCTCTACAAAATTCGAGCCAAGAGTTTTGAAAATGAAAGACACTTCTGAGGAGAATTGAACTAAACGCGTACTACTTGCACTAGCCTATAGGTACTCAAGCTATTTTCTAATTTCTTTCCATTCTAAATAATCAATATTCTTAATTACCCAATTTTAATTATGGGCTGAAAACCTAAAATATGAACATTGAAATGTAGAGCGCTATCAGAAACCACAGGCTAAATTGTTTCATGTATGATATGCCTAGCACTGTTATTTTTTCCGCGTTGTAAAGAAAGTCTATAGCAGCACTATATAGCAGTGCGCTCACGGTCCGTCACACGGCTTCTCTTCACATTTCGCGGGCCTACTTTACAACGTGGATAAAATAACAGCGCTAGACGCATTGTACATAAAACAATTTAGTCGGTGGTTTCTGAAAGTGATCGGTATCTCAGTGTTCATATTGTGAGTTTTCAGGCCATAATTTAAAATAGTTGGTACTTAATAATTATTAATTAGTAGCATGGGGGAGAAATAAAAAAAAACAGGCTGAGTACCTCCAGGCTATATAGTGCTAGTAGTAGTACGCGTTAGGTTCAATTCACCTCCTAACTGCCTTTCACTTTCAAATTCTTGGCTCAAGTTATGTGATTGATTGATTGATATGTGGGGTTCAACGTCCCAAAGCTTCCATATGATTATGAGAGACGCCGTAGTGGAGGGCTCCGGAAATTTAGACCACTTGGGGTTCTTTAACGTGCACCCAAATCTGAGTACACGGGCCTACAACAACAAGTTATGTGCGACAGCCTGTATATGAAAGCAGTTCCTGTTCGTACAGTTGCTACTGCTCCGTTCACCGAAGCGTCAATGACGCCAATGTTTCAAGCAAGCGTGTAGGGTTTCCCCGACCACGAGTTTAGAAAGAACATTGTTATGGAGATCTAGAAACTCGGTGTGCGACACGTGCGCCCTCTTTTTGTTACGCTTCAAGTACACTTTATCTTTATTACGGGAGTTGATACACGTATAGCGCGTAGCGAGTTCCGACAGGGCAGGGGTATTCGCTCATTCGGCTAGAGTTACTGTATATGATACCTAAAGTTAACATATACAGTAACTCTACACTTGGCTGAACACTCGGCGAGGCGGTGGCGCCCTCTGTTGTGCGGCCCCGGTGTGATCCGCGGGTTTTCTAAGCGTTAACTAGTGGGATTACATCTCTGTTATTTCCGTCAATCATTACTTTACACCTTGTTAGTTCATTTTTACTCGGTTTTGAGCATTGTTATGAATTCGAGCGTGACCCCGCCACATGAAGGAAAAGGAAGGAAAATAGGAGGAAAAGAACGGCAGGGAGGTTAACCAGCCTATACACCTTTTCACAAGAAGGAAAAAAAAAAACACCGCCATGATGGGCTGTGCGCGAAAGTACAAAGGCTAAGGGCGCAGCGTTGCCAGTGCATTTTCGAGGGGACGCGCAAATTTGCGCAGCCCAAGGAGGGCTATGGCGGCGCCCAGGGAGGCGTTTCTGAAAAGGTGAATAGGCAGCCGGTTTGCTACCCTGCGCATGGGTGTGGGATGGGGGAGATGAAAGATAGAGAGGAGAGAGGGAAGAGAGATAGACACAGCACATTAGACAGCACACGCGCGCACATTCAGTCATAGTCCAGTCATGTCTTTCGTGGTGTGTGACACTGCTGTTACAGCCGCTTGTTCCAAGTCCGTGTCGCGTAGGAATTTCAACAGTGCTTTTGTCGCCTTCTGCACGCCACATGAGATGCGTGGATGGACAAGCTGGGCCACTAAGATGCTCTACACTTACTAAAAAAGAAAAAAAATTATGGCAAAAGACCTTGGAGTACACTTGAGCGTCGCGATTAACAGCAGAACGCGACAGCTGTAATCGGGCCCGGCTCGCATCACCTTATCAATCGGTAGCCTATATAGCTTCAGTTTACCATGGACACCTAAACCAAGCCGCAAAGAAAAGAACGTCTGCGCGTGTGACACTGGTAATTTTTTTAGGGGCGAAGCTCCGTGGGCTGTGCGTCCCCTGTAGCCTGTATGTAGCCACCTCTAGTTTAGTTCTTGCAGTGTTCACTAGGTGGCGGTACCATCCCCTGAAGTAGTTTTGAGGGAGGGAGGGAGCAAACCAGCAGCCGTGACTCACGCTAGTCACCTAGTCAGCAGCCAGGTGCAGGTTTCAGAAGGAATGTCTGAACAGGTCATCATCGCCGGTGACTCAAATTTAGTCCGATGCGCAGCGGCAATCAAAGAAAGGGTGAAAGGCGACAAGAGAGTTGCGATAGGGACGTTCCCAGGACAAACGCTGGGGACAGTAATGAGTCAAGCGGGTGAACAACTCGCAGCTAAAGCTAACAATCGTAACCTCGTTGTAATTGCGGGAGGGTTAAATGACGTCCTGAAAAAAGAATCGTCAGGACTAGCGACGACCTTGGCGAAAGGGGTGGATGACATGCGCACCGTGTCCCCCCAGGTGCAAATTGTAGTATGCACAGTACCGGAAGTACCAGTACGCAACGTCAACCTGCAAAGAGCGGTTGTCGACGCAAACAAAGAGATATGGCGAATTAGTCGAGAGAAGGGTTTCGAGGTAGTGGATTTAAACAGGGAAGTGCACAGGTGGGGTGGATTCCAAAGAGACAAGATTCATTTCGATAAGAGGCTTGGACACGAGGTGGGCTGGCGACTGGCAGGACGCGCAGTAGCTTTTTTGGGGGGCTCACGGGCCCTTCGGAGTCCGGGGTAGCTCGTAACAGGGAAAACAACCAGGAGGACGCTTTGACAGGTAGAATTGCGAAAAACCAGAAAAAAGGTAAAAGAAAAAGGAAAAAGGCGCGTGTTGCAATTAGTTACATAAACATGCAGGGTGGCAGAAAGAAGGCAAAATGGTTAGAGATTGAGGAGCAGTTAAACAAAGAACAGATAGGCGTGTATGCGGTTACAGAAACACACCTTAGAGACTTGGAAGAGCCACCACATATTAAAAAATTATGTTTGGGAAGGGTGTAACAGGACCATATCGGAAAGGAAAGGTGGGGGTGTAGGAATGCTAATTCACCGCGGAGCCAAATGGGTTAGAGTGAAACAGACGTGTTCAGAGCACCTCTGGGTTCTGGGCACAGTAGGTGGAAAGGAAACGTGGCTAGGGGTAGCCTACTTGTGGACGGGGAATAACTGCAGAGAAAAGAATCAGGAGATAGTGGATTGCATGAGTGCGGATATTAAGGAATTTGGTAATGGGGCCGAAATCATCCTTCTAGGGGACATGAATGCCCACATACATGACCTTGACGGATATTCAGACACCAATGGGAAGTTATTACTAGATCTTTGCGAGCAACATAGTCTGGAGATAGTTAACACGGGGCCTAAATGTGACGGCCAGATCACATGGGAAGTCGGAAACAAGCAATCAAGTATTGATTATTGTCTCATGACTGAAGGAATTTACCACAAACTGACAGAAATGAGGATAGACGAGGAAGGCATTAACAGCTTGGGTAGTGATCATAAACGAATAACATTACAAATGGGATACGAAACTAAAAATATGAGCATGGAATCAAAGTCTGGCAGCTCGTATTTAAATGACAAACAAATAATAAATATAGCCGCAAGAGTCGAGGAAGAAGTAGGCGAAATACCAGGCAAGGACTGGGAGTATAGTGAGCTGTTACATCTAATGACGAAGGAGATAGGGAAAGAGAAGAAAACTGTTTGCTGGAAAGGAAAAAGGAAGCCAAAAAGTTGGTGGAACAAGGAAATCCGGGAGGCGATCGAGAAGCGACGCGAAGCATCACGGGAGCATAGAAAGGCAAAAAAGGAGAAGCGGCCGCAGGACGAAGTCAAAAAAATATGGGAAATATATTTGGAGAAAAAATCCCTTGTACAGAAATTGGTAGAGGCAAAAATTAAAGGTGAAAGTGAACGCTGGATGACAGAGATAGACGAAAAAAAGGAGGCCGCGCCTAGGATTTTTTGGAGCCACATAAAGGCGCTAGGTAGGAAGTCTGTCACAACGCAACAACATATTCTAGATGAAGGAGGAAATCAATTGGAAGGGTACGAAGCGCTAGGTTACATCCAAAAGGTAACAGCCGATTCGTTTCAAAAGAGCGTCCGGGGGATCTCCCCGGTGAGTAAAAGTGTGGCGGAGAAAGCAACAGAGGAAGAGCTAGTACTTGATAATTTCAACTGGAAAAAGGCCGAAGGAAAAATTCCAAAGCGCACTGCCGCGGGTTTAGATGGGATTCCCGTTAGCCTCATTAACGAACTAGGACATAACACTAAAGAAGCATTGTTAAAAGCAGTAGAAAAAAGCTCAAAGGACGGACAAATACCGGACAGTTGGCGACAAAGTAGAATGAACTTAATCTATAAAGGCAAGGGAGAAAAGGACAAGATTCGCTCGTATAGACCACTAACCATTACATCGGTACTATACAGGTTGGCGATGCAAGCAGTAAAAATGAAAATAGAAACATGGGCCGAACATAACGATATTTTGGGAGAACTTCAGAACGGATTCCCAGTCGACAGGCGGTTAGACGATAACCTGTTTGTTCTCACTCAGTGTATAGAAATATCTAAAATAGAGAATAGGCCCTTGTACGTGGCTTTTCTAGACATCACTGGGGCATACGACAACGTTAATCAGGAAATTTTGTGGGATATATTGAAAGGAATGGGCATGGGCGACGACTGTATACAGCTTTTGAGGGAGATATACCGAGAAAATACAGTTTGCATAGAGTGGGAAGGAATGCGTAGCAAAGAGAACGTTGAGGTTAGCAGGGGTCTGAGACAGGGATGTCCTTTGTCCCCACTGTTATTCATGCTGTACATGGTGAGTATGGAAAAAGCGCTAGAAGGTAGCAACATTGGTTTTAATCTGTCACACAAACAGGGCGGCATGATGATTGAGCAGAAGCTTCCAGGTTTATTTTATGCGGACGATATCGTCTTATTTGCGGACAGTCGAGATGATATACAGCAGCTGGCGAATATATGCGGAAGGGAAGGTGAAGCTCTTGGACTAGGATTCAGTGTAACGAAGTGTGGATTGATGGTATTCAATGATCCCTGTGATCAGACGGTGTCCATACAAGGCCAAGAAATCCCGAGGGTAAGTGAATACAAGTACCTTGGAGTATGGGTAAATGAGAGTGATAGATACATGGAGGTACAGGAAAAAGCCTCGGCAGCAAAAGGAAAGAGGAATGCGGCAATAATGAAGCACAGAGCGTTGTGGGGATACAATAGGTATGAGGTGCTTCGAGGTCTGTGGAAGGGTGTAATGGTTCCAGGGCTTACTTTTGGGAACTCAGTGGTGTGCATGAGGGCAGAGGTGCAATCGGGAATGGATGTAAATCAAAGGACTGTGGGACGCCTCGCGTTGGGTGCTCACGGGAAGACGACAAACGAGGCTGTAAAGGGCGATATGGGGTGGGCAGGTTTTGAGGCGAGGGAAGCGCAGAGCAAGATAAGGTTCGAAGAAAGGCTAAGAAATATGAAGGAGAGTAGATGGGCAGAGAAGGTGTTCCGTTATTTGTATAGGAAGAGCGTGGACACACAGTGGAGAAAAAGAACTAGAAGACTCACTGGTAAATATACGGCTGGTATTGTGAGCCATATGTCAACAAAGAGCGTTAATGGAAAAGTCAGGGAGGCGGAGAGGATTTACTGGATGGCAGCTATGGAGAAAAAACCGGCTCTGAGTAACTACCGAAAGGGCAAAAATGAAATAAGGAGGGAGGCATTTTACGATAATTCAAGGGGAAGCGCTTTACTGTTTGAAGCGAGATCGGGTTGCCTTAGAACGCGTAGTTATAAAGCAAGATTCAGTAAAGAAGAAGAACAATGCACATGCTGCGGGAAAGATAAGGAAACGGCGGAGCATGTTCTGATTGAATGTAGAGATATCCACCCAGGTGTACGTTTGGGCACGAGCCTACAGGAAGCCTTGGGTTTTAGGGACAACAATGGAAAGCTGAACACACCCGCGATTGAAATAAGTAAGAGACGGTTAGAGTATTGGTGGCAGAAAATTAGAGAGAAAGGACAAAAATAAATATTGGAAAAATAAAATATGGACAGTGTGCCGTAAATGGCAGAGAACTTAAGCTGAAAATTTACCTTTTTTTTTATTAAGATAGAATTTATCGAAGTAGAGGCATTAGACCAACATAAAAAAAAGGAAAAAAGGTTTTTTTTTTTTTTTTATTCGAGCCTGGTGGCATACTTGTCACCACCCCGTTATAAAAGGGACGCTCATAGCATCCATCCATGTAGCCACCTCTAGTTTAGTTCTTGCAGTGTTCACTAGATGGCGGTACCGTCTCCTGTATGTAGCCACCTCTCGTTTAGTTCTTGTAGTGTTTACTAGATGGTGGTACTTGTAGCTGATGATGAAAAGATGCAAGATGTTATAAACTAGAAAGCGGTACTTGTAGTTGATGAAAGACGCGAGATCTTATAAAATAGGAATGATGTCACATATGGCGCGTGTCATTGGTTGAAGGCAATCGTTAGATTTAGTGCGGCGACGTACGCTAGGGGGAGCGTTGTAATAAAATCCGTTGGCTGTTGGCGGGCGCTCGGAGTCGCCGGATGGATAAGGCTGCACAGCGGAGAGAGCGCAAGGCGGCAGCAGCGCGCGCTCGCAGACAGAATCCCGATGTGCCAGCGCGCGAGGCAAGGGACATCGCAAGCCATCCATCGTCTAAGAACAAATAAAAGTTGATTTGTGTATATACACACACAGCGTTTCTCACGTCTTTACATGATGATCGACTGGGCGAATTACACGGAAGATTCACAGTTTACCAATGAATCCCTCCGGAGCTTCGCCCATTCATCATCATTCACCCCGTGAATATGCCGTAATTTTTTTTAAACTGTACAGTACAGAATACAGCAAAGAGACGCTTGAAAAGTGCCCATTACGCCACAATTATTTCTTTTGCGAATCAGCGAAGTACCCACATTGCGTCCGTAATACAACACGGGCACCTGTGCCGCTGCACACTTTGACGAGGCTCTTGCACAAAAATGATGATTAATTATATCTTTGGACTTTGTAATGGGCGGCTTTTAAACAACCATTGGTTGCGAAATTCCACTCGTCCATTTTCACTTCTGGTGTGATGCTACAATTGGGACTCGCTCTCTGTATTTCGTGCCGACCGGTTGTGCCCCCGCGATCTCCGACGACAGCGTAGCTCTGGCCGACTGGCTCGCCCTACGCCATCTCCTGCCGCCGACAAGAGCTCTCGCCGAGTGGTGCCCCGTCCTCGGACTCCTGCGACCGTGTCCATCTTTCCTATCTCCTCCTTACTTCCGTCGTTTTCTGTCGTTCGCTGTACTTGCGACTCACTCTCTCCTTCCCCCTCACTATCTATGTACCTTTTAATCCCCATCTCAATCTATTTACCTTTTAATCCTATCCTTTTAATCCCTCCTCACCCCCATCCCTCGTGAGCTACTGTTGAGGTGTCGCACTCTGATGCAGACAGTTACGGGGCTCACTTTTCTCTTCTTTTCTCTTCAAGAATCACATAAGAATCACATAAGATGCTACAATTCTACGACACTACATGACATCCGTACAGAATTTCATTTTAGTTGTGTTTAGTTTTAGAAACAGTTTCAAGCAGTGACGTGACTCTGCCCGGTCGCTAAGCAGAAGTCGCGCGTTCTATTCTCACTAAAACCCAGTGCTTTCATTATCGATTTATTTGCATCTCCCGTCGAAAAATTCGCTCCCGGGCAACGCTGATTCTTTCCTCATAACTAACGGCGCTGAAGACAAAATTCAAGCGAAATGAGCCCTTTGACGCTACCGCATCATTATAAATTTATTTGGAACAAACCACGCAACAGCGATATCGGTAGAGGGGCTGGCCCCCTACAACTTTCACACGTGATGTTCACATATTGATTGAAATTTCACCTAGCGTAACAGAACTCAGCAGAAACCCAAATTCCTATTACGACTGTTGCAAAGTACGTTTAATCCTGTGTATGAAACCGCGCGGTACACAAACCCCTAATTACTAGCACAACTCTTGCAATGTCGATTGAATCCTGTGAATACAACAGCGGTACACAAAACCCGTCCCAGATATATATCTGGGACACGTGGGGCAAGGAAGTTCTTCGGGAATTAATAAAGCCCGATAAGTACTATAAAAGTCGTGCCACGCATGCCACGTTTGGGCAAGCCAATACGTTTATGTATGCGTCTTTCAATCGCACGCGATTCAGTCGTTTTACCGCCAATTATTGGCTGGCCGCCGCATCATGAAGCCACGGCCCGCGATACACCCTAATTTCCTGTAAACATGTATACGCGAGCGCTGGGTCTTTTGATTATGAAATAAAAAAATGGGCGGCTTCGTGTTGTATGCGTATTAAGGAAGATAGAGAACGTCTTGCGGGTATTTATGTGTCCTGTATAGGTACAGCCGGGATTGATTGATATGTGGGGCTTAACGTCCCAAAACCACCATATTATTATGAGAGACGCTGTAGTGGAGGGCTCCGGAAATTTCGACCACCTGGGGTTCTTTAACGAGCACCCAAATCTGAGCACACGGGCCTACAACATTTCCGCCTCCATCGGAAATGCAGCCGGGATTCGATCCCGCGACCTGCGGGTCAGCAGCCGAGTAGCTTAGCCACTAGACAGCCACGGCGGGGCAGATAGAGCCGGGGTGAGAGGAGAGGAGGGAGAGCAGGTCGGTGAATTAGCCCAGTACATTCAATATGTGAGCAGAATGCTTGGCTAACAAAAATAAGGAGGCGAGCAACACTTGTACGAGAACGAAAGGAAACAACGGACGGAATGACATCATAGATGCATGCAGACGTCGGCTGCCATAACGTATAGAGAGTAGAGAGATCCGCTAGACGAGAATCAGTGGACAGTATACGGATGCTGACCTTCACGATTATGCCGACGAGAAGCATCAAAATAAATCCACGCGCATCAACGAAGGAAAAAAAAAAAACCCCACATCATATCCACGGAGTGAATGATGATGAGTGGGGCGAATCGTTTGTCTGTGTGTCCGTCCCCCGCTCCTATGACACTAAAGAGCACGCATCATACAACTATAGATGGTCACGTATTACGAGAGATATACGAGGGATGGACAGACCCACGGCTTCTTCGCCCCTAAAAAAGCTCCCTAGTATTTCTCTTTCGATAAGTTCTATGCCCTCAGCAAGATCACACAATTATAGGTAATGTGTTAATGGCATCCTTTTCACTGTAAACACAAAGAAGTGCACCCGACAGTCAATATGTGACAGTATCATATGTTATTTTCTGTGGTTAACCGCCTAACCACGAAGTTTGCTTCACGGCGTGACAAGCACCTGCCACAGAGGCCCGCAGCACTGCACGCACATTATGGCACTGTTTTTTAGTAACTATTAAATAAAAACGAAATAAGAAAAAACCTGAAAGGGTGTATATGCTGGAAGCTGCGCTTCTGCAGCAACGTAAGAAGTTTATTTACATAAACACCATAATTATGCGGGAGGTTTATGAAAGCACCCGCACTTTGAAAAGTCATTCACACGATAATCTTCAGTTGTTTTGTTTTGGTGTTATACAGGATGTTTATGAAAGGACATGCATATTAAAGGGACATTGACACAACCCCCCCCCCCTTTTTTTTTTCTTCCGTCAAAATGAAGGCCATACAACGAGAGTATAGAGAATGTACAAGTAACTACAGTGTGCTTTTTAAAGCTAGTTTCGGTTCATACGAATAAAGGGAACTCCGCAGTCCTTTCAAGTCTGTAGATTCTAATGCTAAAATTAAAAACTAAAACTGGTTTCGACGTCTCGGGACCGATTCAGTTTCTTCCTCAGGAGAGACTGTCCGGCCGGCTCCGAAGACTTTTCCTAATGGTGTCCCCTTCTCCATCGTCCCTTTTGTCGCCGTTCTTGTTGCTGCGGCGTTTTCTCCACCGGTTCCACCGACCGTGCACATACACAACCGGAGAGGTCCCGGTGTATGTTACAGTCACCACCCAGCACCTGAAGTACCATGTCAGGCGAAAAGCCAGACAGACATCTCCAACTCTTCATTAAATTCATGCTACCGAAAGCATTTACAAATTACAGCAAAATGACAACGTCATTCAGTGTTATCAAAAGGTGGAATTCTCACCCTATCAAAACATTACCTCAATTTGTATTGTTACTATTCATGGTGGCTGTCGTTGCATGTTGTCAAAGTGAACTTGTATTTCTTTATTCCAGTATTTTACAAATATAGAAGCAGTTATATGTAGTAAAATACATCATTGTTGTCACCTAATTTACGCAGTATTCCTTTTGCGTAGCTTCACCCCGGCGCGCGCGTGTGTGAGCTTGGTTACATAGATATTTGGGGTTTAACGTCCCAAAACCACCATATGATTATGAGAGACGCCGTAGTGGAGGGCTCAGAAAATTTCTACTACAAGGGGTTCTTGAACGTGGACCCAAATCTGAGCACACAGATGTGTGCTTGGTTGACTTTGATATCTTTACATTTTTGTGTATATTTGGTTGTTTGTATCTTGGTTGACTTTGATATCTTTACATTTTTGTGTATATTTGGTTGTTTGTATCTTATCATTCTGTACGGAGGGTCCCAGTACGGTGCCCTGACCTTGGGACCCTATTCTGTATATCTTTCACGCTGTAACAACGCAATGCAAAAACAAAAACAAAACAAGCAATACTTTGATTTGAATTTGCTTCGAAAACATTTCTCTCGCGCTCTCTTTTATTGTCCCTTTAAGTCATTTCATAAATAATTTCATGTCACTCAGTTTAAATTATACGGGGAAACGCTCGGATAACGTACGGGTATTTACCGACACGATGCCCAGAGCTTCACCCACTCGTCATGCTTCGCAACGTGGAGATGCGTGGATTTTCAGGGGGATATAAGCTCCTTACAGGGCCTAGCCTTGTCGTCGTCCGCGCCTGTCACGAGGAGATTCGCGGAAGTGGGGCACACGCAAAAAAAAGTTCAACAATATATTGATATCAAACGTAATTGCGACAGAACAATGTAAGACACCTTGAAGCTAGCTCAAATTCCTCTTACTAGTAGGCCACTTCAACGTATACGCATCATTGACATTATAGACCTATAGCTCTGTCGTCGAAGCGTATACAGTGCGCTGTCATGGTATATAGTTAGAAAAGCCCCGCCGCGGTGGTCTAATGGCTAAGGTACTCGGCTGCTGACCCGCAGGTCGCGGTATCGAATCCCGGCTGCGGCGGCTGCATTTCTGATGGAGGCGGAAATGTTGTACGCCCGTGTACTCAGGTTTGGGTGCACGTTAAAGGACACCATGGACGGTCGAAATTTCCGGAGCCCTCCACTACGGCGTCTCTCATAATCAAATGGTGGTCTTCGGACGTTAAACCCCACATATATATAAGTCAAATGACGGTAGTTAGAAAACCATTGTGTTTGTGTGGGAATAAAAGACTTACAATAGACGAACAATAATTAAAATTGTGAAAGCACAATACTCCTCATCCTCAACTACATACAAGCACAAACCCTTTATTTAGTCAGTATATATATATATATATATATATATATATATATATATATATATATATAATCTACCTTGCAACTAAACGCCTGAATCGTTTCATCGCTTCACAACCTCGTTACTCATGCAACGCCAACTAGCCCAAAACTGCCACCCTATATACTACTTTCACCAAGTTGCGACAGTTCGAAAATTAATTTACGAAGGTGTACTACGCAACGATAAGCATTGACTTGTCGGCGCTAAGCGCCCCCACGGAAGCCGGTACCGCTCGTCGTAATAACGCTATTAACTTCATGGCGCCGAGAACGCGCTGCATACACTTCGGAAGGCTTTTTTTTTTTTAAGTGTGAATACACTTTATAAGCGACCCCAAAGCATCCACCGCCGTCGGCGGCGTCCGCAGTCTTCTCTCTATCTTTAAAAGAAAGAGGACTTGGCGGGCCGCAGCGCGACGCTCTACCGAATAAGCCACGGACGCGACGCTGATATCGGTGTCAGTAACGCGCCTTATACCCCCTCCCCCTTCGCTCGCTCCTCCGCTCTCCTCGCTCGCTGCAGCTGCGCGCGCACCCCTCTCTCTCGCGCGCCCGCCTTCTCTCTCAGTCTCCCGTCGAGAGCGGGTCGTGAGGGGGAGTAAAGTTAAAATCCGTTGGCATTCGCCAGTGAGTTAACGTAAACTCCCCCGTGTGATCAAATTGCGATTCCCAGGAACCATTACACCATAAAGGCACCATAGAGTGATTAATAAATATAATAGTGCGAATTAATAAATACCCCTCATAGCATCACTCCGTGCATTCGCACTTAACCATGTTCACCCTCGGGGAAATGCTTGGGAGTTTTTTTTTTTCTTTTTCCCTCACGCTGTATAGCAAAGAGTAAGAGAGCACGGTGCCGGCCGGGCCGCAAGGAAATACGAGAAAGAAGCTAGCGCGAAGCCCAGAAAAAAATCAATACTGATCGCGGCTTGAAATAGCACGCGGCTAATGACGTCCGCAAGCTATATATCTTGCTTCCTGTGAACGCGTATGTAAGCGCATCTCGGGAGAGGATTTGCCCTTTTTTTATATATATTCATTTGGCGAAATTTCATCGCACGCAACGCACGCTTCCCACGACAATTGTGTAATAAAGTTACACTGATATAAGGGGCCCATTCCTCCTCTCCGTGCCTGTTATATCCATGTGTACGTGCGCATCTCCGAAGGGGATAGGCTCTTTTATTTATTGGTACGGTCCCTTTTAACGGGTCAGCGCAAGCCGCCCCCTTCAGGCAGCACGGTATATTGGTGTAGCATATAGTTACACGGATACAAGTAAGTGGCCATTTTTACCATTTATATATCCCCCGCCTTGTGAAATCAAACCACCGGCGTCTCAAGGCGCAAAACACGTGCAGTGTTTGTTTCTTTTTTTTTGGGGGGGGGGGGACACCACCGGCTCGTGTGTGTGTGTTGCTATATTGTTATACCAATGTCAGTTCAACATTGGTATATCACAGTTACACGGATATAAGCATTCAACATTGGTACATCACAGTTACACGGATATAAGCATTCAACATTGGTATATCACAGTTACACGGATATAAGCGGCTTTTTTTCTTTCTTTCTTCTCTCTCCAGCTTACGACTTCCAAAAGGAAGCCACCGACCTCTCCCGGCGCAGCACATGCACACGCGATTCCCGTTTCTTTTTTCGGTCCACTACCTGCCGGCCCGCGGTATTACGAAACAACCGCGGGAGAAGCGTTCAAAGATGCATGCAGGCACATATAGGGCACTATAGTCGAACAAGACGTTGCTGTAAGCTTATATATTTACATCTTGGCTTCGCTGCACGCGCGCCCTTGACACGGCACGAGTCGCGAAGCTTGTGTAAGCGACATTCGCCGACCGCGCACACGTGCGGAGGGATGCAGATAGAGCGCCAGCGTGCATATATTTATAGCGGGCCGCGCCATAGTTTGTAGAGCCTTTTCTCTTCGCCCCATTTTCACGGAGATTCCTCGGCTAATCCGGTTTCGCCGTGCATCATTCTGCAGGCTTTCATGAAGGTCGCAGATTTCGGTGGCGGCGTCGTACGACCGAAACCCGCCGTCGGATAGCGCAGTGTAATTAATGCGGCCCTTGTACACAGGGTGTCCCACATAACTTGAGCCTAAAATTTGAGAGTGAAAGACACTTAGGAGGCGAATTGAACCAAACGCATACTACTCGCAATAGCCTGTAGTTACTCAGACTTTTATTTTCCCCCGTATTAATTGATTAATAATTATCAGTTACCTATTCTTTACATTATGGGCGGGAAACCCAAAATATGAACACTGAGATGTAGAGCAGTTTTAGAAACCACCGACTAAATTGTTTCCTGTGCGGTACGTCTCGCGCTGTCACTTTTTCCACATTGTGAAGAAAGTCCGCAAAATGTGAAAATAAGCCGTGTGACGGACCGCGAGCGCACTGCTATATAGTGCTGCTATTGGCTTTCTTTACAACGCGGAAAAAAATAACAGCGCTAGAGGTATCGTACAGGAAACAACTTATTCGGTGGTTTCTGAAAGTGCTTTACATCACAGTGTTCATGTTTTGGGTTTCTAGCCCATAATTAAAATTAGGTAACTAAGAATGAATATTTATTAGTATGGGGAGAGACAAAAAAATTGTCTGAGTACCTCCAGCCTATATAGTGCCAGTAGTACGCGTTTGGCTCAATTCGCCACTCATGTGTCTCTCATTTTCAAATTCCTGGCTCAAGTTATGTGGGACACCCTGTATATAGGCGCGCCCGTTCACGTGCGTACTTGCGTCTGGAGTTTCCGTAGTGTTCTCGCGATCGTTGATATGTCGGCGATAGGCCCTTTCTGATACGGTAATGCGATCCTTCTTCGAGGTCGCTTTCCAGCTTTAAAGCGACACTAAAGTGCAAAGCGAGTCTTAGTGCACGTCGGCAAAGCAAAACTTCACGATTCCAAGAACACCACTCTAACCACGGCACGAAGCTTAGCAACAAAACGCGCAAAAAAAAAAAATGCGGCTGAAGACGCCATCTTAAGATTCCCGCGCCAAATACTGCGACGTCATCAATTTTCGAAGGCGTCTACTGCGTTCTGCGTAGCTTTCAATCGCTAAAAAAACGAAGCACATTGTAATCTGTGCATGTCATAGACTTGGAATACGAAGTCACAGAAAATTTCATCGATAATTGATTGACATGAGGGGTCCAACGTCCCAAAACCACCATATGAGAGACGCCGTATATAGCCGAGCGCTCCGGAAATTTCTACCACCTGGCGTTCTTTAACGTGCACCCAAAATTGAGCACGCGGATCTACAACATTTTCGCTTCCATTGAAAATGCAGTTGCCGCAGACGGGATTACTTAGCCACTAGACCACCCCGGCGGGGCAGAAAAAGTTCATCGAGCCGATGCCACTTAGATACCGAAAATACAATCTTTTACGTCACGCGCGTACACTTAGGCGCGAAATTAACGTCAACATCGATTTTCTTCGCTAATAATGAACTTATGATAGTGAAACACATGACATTAGATTTCTCAGAGTGCAGTTTGTCAATGTAAACTAAGTTATTGTTTCTCTTTAGTGTCTCCTTATGTTGAAACACTTCGTTGTTGCCCGGTTGCAGCCGCGTATTCAGCCCCTAACTTTAAGGCTAAATACACCACAAAAAAAAAAAAAAAAGGGGCGCTCTGCAACAGCATTCAATAAGTCCTTCTTACCCTTGGCCACAGAAGAGTGGAGCTCGCTTCACGAATCAATCGTCCATCAACGTGACAGTTCGAAATTGAGGCAGTTGGCATCAGCTCACTTGACAAAATGAAACTGTTCAACAGCAGACTGCTTACTCAAACATGAATCTGGAAGCTCATTACGAGCTGCTCATTTTTCCTGGTGTATAACTATTTTGCCCTGCACCTCTGAATTTTCAGTCTTTTTTTTTTTCATTTTGGGCCTAAGAAGTTATACGATTCCATTGTCTGCGCCTCTGTAACAATGTGTAAGTAAACCACTTTTCTTACAAAACCATGCAGTCTACCAATCATTTTGTAAACACGTAATATGATGTTTATTGTTTCTTTTGTTTTGTGCTTGTGAAACCACAACACAAATAAATTGTCAATACATGCAGGAACACTTAGCGTGTCTTTTTTTTAATTTCTGGTTTCGTAGCAGTGTACAGAGCTGACTCGACTCTTTTTCTTCGTGAACGTGACCTTGTATGTATATATATTTCGCTACTTTGCCGCCCGCCCCCTCCCAAACACACTTATGTAACGTCCCATCTAGGGCCCTTAAGAGATAATAAACGATAGTGATAAAACCATAAAGGGAGGGTGGGAGACCAGGCTATCTGTTGCTACCATCACAGGAACCTCCTTAAGAGCATGGATACTGCTTATTTGCGCTCACAGAGATCCTCTTTATTTGTGCGAATCTGTGATAGGAGATGCACGACGGGCACGTGCATCTCCACACATGCTGTGCGAAGCCCCTCTCCCTTTCCCATAGCCTGTGTCAGCCCTCTCACAGTGCCTTTCGAACAGCGCGGCGCCGAAGTGCAATATCAAGGAACTTTAACAGAAGCACCCCGTCCTTAAGAAAAAAAAAAGTTGGGGGGGGGGGGGGTGATATACGCCGTCTCTACAAAGTGAATCATGACGAGTCAGTGAAGCTATGTCTATGAAACTCAAGAGACAGTAGGATTGGGCGTGTTGGTATAACATGATAAAGAGTGCATGCAGTTCAGCGCTCTGTCTCGTCTCTTCTCCTGTCCCCTCATACCCTGTAGTTTGCACTAGCTGGTAAGCACTCTTCATTTACTATGTCTATGGTTTAGATGCGTAACCGTACATCACCCGGGGATCGCCCCCATATAATGTAAACCGAGTGACAGAGTGGCATAGTGTCGACAACAAAGGCAAGGTACCAAGGTCTATAATGTGTACGTCGAAGTCGCCGACTATTACACAATGAATTTGTGCTTCCAGGTGTCTTATTTTGATCCATCAAAAGTACATGATTGACATCAGTCTATTGTTAGAGCATTTTGTGTGCCTCACATCCACGCATCTTACCGTGACAACCGGGGCACCGCGGACGTGGACGGGCAAAGCCCCAGCATATAAGGTGCTTCGCCCCAAAAAGGATCAGCCGCGTGCCGTATACATACGTTTCGCAACTGGCCAGACGCGCCTGCCGCTGCAGTATAGTCACGGGCCGCTGTGGCAGCACGCGTGGGTCACATCTGATAAGCGATCGCAACAGTTGGTGTCTCGGCAGAACGAAGCCCATCTCCCGGATATCTGGTGGGACGACAAAGAGTATCTGTCTGCACACCCCACGTGATAGAAACAGAGCACCAACATCGCAACTGTTGCTATAGTGGAGATGTGCGCACTCTGTATATGCTCTGCCCGTCTCTCTCTCTCTCTCTCTCTCTCTCTCTCTCACACACACACACACACACACACACACACACACACACATATATATATATATATATATATATATATATATATATATATATATATATATATATATATATATATATATATATATATATGTGGCATGTTATTTTTCCACCTACTTTTCTTTCTTCATATTTACATTACAATTGGGTCTAATACCTTCCTCTGTACTTTCCTTGGCATTATTGTCTGTTAGATCTCATTAATAGTGTGTCAAAACACAGAAAAACGAGCTCCTAGGTATACACTTGTAAATATATATATATATATATATATATATATATATATATATATATATATATATATATATATATATATATATATATGCGCTCTAAGTTCTACATCAAACTTGTGTTTTCCATAAATAAATACTAAATAATGAAATATATATATAAATTTACCTAGTTATTATTTCTTTCATTTGCTAGAATCGGCAAAATGTTAGCGTTGTGTTGTACGTCGCCTCAAATAACCCCAGAATCAAGCCATTATTTTGCGCTGGAATATGCCTGAATGATTTTTGCGATAAAAAAGCTAAAGCTGCCCCACATGCCAAATACAAAACACTCTCGCTCCGCTCTATACTCCAGCGCTTCCACGCGTTCTTTGATTGACACACGGCTGCGTTCGTTCGTCTCCGCATTGTGCAGGGCTTCACGCTGGATGATGGTCGCGTCAGCGGAGTGTTTCGATACGCGTCCATCGTATATAGCGTGAAACCCTCCACAATAAACGAACCCAGCCGTGCATCAATCAAATAGCGCTTCGAGGCGTACGTAGCGGCGCGAGAGCGCGCGTCTATTTCATATCTGGCCTGTGTTTCGCGCGCTTTAGGCTTAAAAAAAAAACAGCCAGGCATATTCCAAGGCTAATTAACTGCTTGATTCTGGGGTTATTTGAGGCGGCCTACAACATAAAGCCGATTAGAGCAGGAATAAAAAAGTTGGATAATTAGAGTGGATTGGTTTAGCTATGGAAAAAGATACAACGGTTGTATGTACGTACGACTGCCACTTACACACAATAGGTAAAACGTTCCTAGAAACCATGGGTTGTTATATATATATATATATATATATATATATATATATATATATATATATATATATATATATATATATATATATATATATATACATATATAACGGAATGGCTCCCGTTGATAAGCGCGCGTTTGCACTGACATTGAAAGAAATAAGGGAGACATTGGGGGAAACTATCGCGTTTTCAACATTACCAGCGAGATGGCGCAATGAGCGCGCGTCGCCAGATCGCCAGGACGCGGCGGCGCGCGCTCCCATCTCCCACGCGTACTTCGCCCCGCGGAGAGGGGTGCGGGATGAACGATCATGCGTGCGCGCGCTTATTTCGCGGTGGCGGAATCGTACGCCTTGGGCTTTCACCGGAAAGATTACGTTGTAACTACCAGGCGCACAAACGTCACTGCACCTGCTGCGCAGTCTCTGTTTGCGAAAAGGGCGCGCTTTTCCGACATAACGCAGCAACAACTGAGACGCTTATTCGCGTTCATCTGTACCTGTGAGTACATTTCGTGCGTCATTTATGGGCGAGAAACGCGGGACACGTTTCGATCTGCTTGCCATCTTTCGCGAGACCATCCAATTTGTTGCTATCGCATTCATTGCTTCAAATGTGCGGCAGAGTTATGATTTTTTTACCTTTGTTGCTTTTACCTTTGTTACCTTCGTTTTTATGCTCGTGTATCAACAGCAGCCACCCCAACAATTCCATAAAAGTTATTTGCTTTGGAACTACCTTTCGTATTTCTTTGTAGCTGTATTCATAACTTGATGTGATTTGCTTTGGAACCACCTTCCGTGTTTCTTTGTAGCTGTATTCATGACTTGCAGTTCCCTCGTGGCGGCAAGACAGCAGGTACTGTTCAGACGTCATAAGCCGATGCCTACTTTGCGCGCCGAGTCCACCCTTGTCGCTGTCCGGCATGCAGACGTGAGAAACTCGACGGCGGAGATAACACGCTTTCAGTTGCGTCGGAGATAAACGCGAGCACACACCCGCATCGCGCAGCCGGAGGACGCTCCACAAAGAGATGAGATAAGCAGGCTAAAAGAAAGGGAGCGATAAGCCGCATCGCATCGTGCGACAAAACCAACCACGTCTAGCAAGACAGTGTTAAAGGGGCGCTACAACAGTTTTTCAGTGTGGTCAGAAAAAAAAAACACTGCCGATCGGTAGCCGAGGCTTCCGAGATCATGCAAGGAAAACATTACAGCGAAGGTCGGTAGTTTGCAATTATTTGTTAAAGTCTGTTCGTAAGCTCTAACAAATAAAAAAGTGCTTAATGCCATGACCCGCGTGACGTAACTTCTTTGCCCCTGTGCCATCCCTTTCCTGCTTAGCTTAGAAAGATATCGATTTCCTGCTTATACAGTAAGCAATTGCAGCGCGCGACGAATCTCTTTTAACTTCCTCCGTATACAAAGGACGGATTCTTAGAATTTTCGCGGAAGTAGATTCGTGGGGCAACGAACTTATTCATCGAAGCCATTTCGATGGATACTTCTAAAAGTGCCGAATGGCCGCTTCAACAGAAGCGGCTTTAGCCTCCAACTCCGTTCCACATTTAACGATTCAATTCCACGACGAACTCGATTCCACAATCGGTCGCTCGATTCTCAAGTGTCCCCGTATACCAAAGGGCTTCCTTTCTGGCACGTCGGTTCTTCGTAAATGCAGCATGTAGTTAAACGACGCACATAAAAGAACTGCAACACGAGACAGATCTCTAAAAAAAGCTGCAATATGAACTCTTCGGCAAAGCGCAGGCGTTTCTTGAGTGTGAACATTGTTTATGACGTGGGAACGTTGATTTTGTGAACGGAAGTTCTCGTAAGTGAACGTCACATTACGTCATCGCTATTGATACTTGCCCAAGCCTACAACTGAGCCATGTTCGCCACCTCCGAGTAAGGAGCCTCAGGATAGCTGTTCCGAGGCCCACCCGACCTCGCCCGCTGTATATAGGTCGACCGTACCACCGTTTAATGTTGAACTTTGTACACGAGGAAAATCTATAAGTGTACTTTTGATGCCACACCTTATTGTGCGCCTCAAGGCAGGCTTCCGCCTTCCCCTCTCCCCAAGCCCCCCTCCCCCCAAAAAACATAATGCAAATATGTAAGAAAACATGAGTGCACGAGCCAACCACTCGATAAACCTATTTAACTTAAAAAGTACACACACACACACACACACACACACACACACACACACACACACACACACACACACACACACACACACACACACACACACACACACACACACACACACACACACGTCGACGACATGAGAGCTGCCGGGTAATTCACGACTCGCTGACGACTGCAGCCGTAGGCTGTCACCGAACCCAACCGGGCGGGCCGCGGTAATCGATTTTCCGACTCTCTGGATGTCGAAATTTCAGGAATACCGCAGCGCACAGACGCGCATGCGCACTGAAAAAACGCATGCTGTCCGCAACAATGCTATATATACACCAGGTGCACAAGCTAACTTAAGCCAAGCGTTTAAAAAAATGTAATATTACATCATAGGCAAGCAAGTGAAATCAGTTGCATATTGTTGAAGACAGCCACCTCGCGCACTACAGACAATTTTTTTAAATCAATTTATTTGTTAATTTGGATTATGTAACTAAACTACCAAATATCAACTTTATAGGCAGGAAATAGGAATTACAATGTTCGAGAGCGTCTTCGGAAACCCCCCCCCCCACAGCATTGTTTACAACTGTTCATGCTTTACGTCACAAAACCATTAATTGACACCGAGAGACGTATAGAAGAGAGGTATTCGGAAATGTGGACCACTTGTGCTTTCTTCACGCGCACCCAATTTTAAGTAAAACCCGGACGACTTACCCTTCGCCTCCATCGAAATGGGGCCACGGCGCTCGAGATTCGATCCCGCGACCTTCTGGTCGGGGATCGGGCACATGTGAAACGTCAGATACATAGAAAAGTAGCGCTCTACAAACTCCCACTCCCTGCCCAAGAGAGTTTTAGGGGCGAAGCTCCTTAGGGCGTGGGCTGTGCGTCCCCTGTAGCCTGTATGTAGCCACCTCTAGTTTAGTTCTTGCAGTGTTCACTAGATGGCGGTACCGTCCCATGTATGTAGCCACCTCTAGTTTAGTTCTTGCAGTGTTCACTAGATGGCGGTACCGTCTGCTGTATGTAGCCACCTCTCGTTTAGTTCTTGTAGTGTTTACTAGATGGTGGTACTTGTAGCTGATGATGAAAAGATGCAAGATGTTATAAACTAGAAAGCGGTACTTGTAGTTGATGAAAGACTCGAGATCTTATACAGGAACCGCTCTCTCTTCATTTCACAGACCATAAAGCCGTCATAATGAAGGGACATCGCAAGCCATCCATCGTCTAAGAACAAATAAAAGTTGATTTGTGTATATACACACACAGCGTTTCTCACGTCTTTACATGATGATCAACTGGGCGAATTACACGGAAGATTCACAGTTTACCGATGAATCCCTCCGGAGCTTCGCCCATTCATCATCATTTACCCCGTGAATATGCCGTATTTTTTAAGTACGCCAATAACTGCAGCGTACATTGCGTTTCAATAATAGCTTCTATACATAGTAGCTTCTATGCAGCATTTCACAACGATAAAGCTATTTTCTTTCTTCCAAAAACTTCACATCGCGTTAACTTTCGACGTTTTCATTTTTCAGTAGCTTTTAAAGGCTGTCCGGAAAATTGCTTCCAAAAAGCCTCGGCTTACTTCCTTTCTACGAAACGCGCCGTATTACAAAATGAAATTGAGCAGCACGTACCGCGTCGCCGCCAATTTCCGGGAGCCTGACATTCTTCGATGGTCACATGCCATCAACGCTGCTTCGTGTAATAAACTTTAAGAGAAGAAAGAAAGAAGCAAGCGAAAAAAAAAACGCAAATAATCTGCAATAAAGCAACGACCGGACTGTGGCCTTGACGGAGATTAATTAGCTCGAAAGACGTCGTCACAATAAATAAACAAAGCTTAAAAATAGCCGCGGGCGAAAACAGGGCCGGTGTATGCACCAATCGGGAAGAGCTTACGAGGCTTGCGTTGCTTCACTTTCATTAAAAGTGGCCTTTAATTCGTTAACTAAAAAAATAACACACCGAACGAAAGGAAGCGATGACTTACAACGGAGGACTTTCCATCGTATACATCACGACATGTGTCACCTTGGATTCATCGCAGACGAGAAAGTTACATATACAGGCACAGACAGCCCCAAGTAAAACAATTTAATGGATCTTCGCAGGCACAGGTGCCCCAAAAGTAAAACTGAGCCCACCAGCTGTGGTCAAGATACGCAGAACTGCACGGCAGCGCCATCTACCAGAGAAGTGGCCATTTATTTACGAATAGAAAGCGGCGGAAGCGTCATCAATAATAATAATTATTTGGGTGCAACGTCCCCAAACCCCCGTACGATTAAGAGAGACGCTGTATAGTAGAGGGCTCCAGAAATTTCGACACCATGGGTTCTCTGGCGTGCTTTAAGGTGGTGGTCCCACTCCGGCCGAAACCATGCACTCCGCCTTTCACGCATTGTTTGCGAATGCGCTGTGCTCGTTCCGCTTCGCAAATAAAACTGAATCGGGCAACTTCGGAAAGCTTATTATTCCCTCTTTTAAACGACATTTCGTTTTAATGCCTGGTCGGAAGCGTTATATGGTAGCAGTGAAAATAGCGTGAGCAACAGAAGCATTTTCGCCTCCAACGAAAATGCAGCCGCCGGCCGCCGAGATTCGATCTCGCAACCTGCGGGTCAGCAGCCAAGTGCCTTAGCCACTAGACCACCGTGACGGGTATAGTGGCACCATTTCCGTTTGTAAATAAAGAACCACTTCCCCGATGACGAGTGATTAGTTCACGATTACTGATCAGTAATCTATTTATCTATAGAGTTACATGTTCTGAAACCACTACATGATTATGAGAGATGGCGTACATATAGTGGAGGGCTTCCGATCGGAAGTCCTGTACTATATTCGAAACTTTGACCACATAGCGCTCTTTAACAGTACGAATCTTTGACCACAATCTAGATTTGAATCTTTGACCAAATAGCGCTCTTTAACAGTACGTGCACAATTTTCGGGCTTTTCGCCTGCACCGCAATGTGACCACTGCAACAGGGAACGAACCCGAGAGCTTCAGGTCAGCAGCCGAGAGCCTTGACCAAAGGGCCACAGCAGCAGATTTGTAAGTTAATTTTATATAATCCACATGAAGAATTCCCAGCAACAACGACAATCCACAGGACAAACAGTTTTGCCCGAACAAAAGACGTCCTGCGCTTACTTCGCTAAAAATATCTACACAACTTTTCCCGACGGCGCTCTGCAAGTTGAGAGAACCGAAGACGCGCGCCCGCTATAACGCGCGAAAAAAAGAAAACGTGGTTCAGTATACTGGCAATTTTCTCACTGCAGCCTCGCTGAAATAACAGCTGCTTTATTTATTATGAGACACAAAGAGTTGCCGGAAGCCGGAGGTAAAATTGTTCGTTCTGCGAGAATGCTTTTCATTCTTTTTTGTTTTTTTTTCGATAGCACCATCTTCTCAGCGCAGCCGTTTTCCAAAATAAGCACGCACGGCGTCCATGACGTATATCGGGTCAGTGTGCGGCCGCGAATACGCTGTTGGGAATTGGGGCCCTTCCACGCGCTTCCCGCACAGCCGCAACACACGTGCCGGGACCCCTACCGCACGCAAGCGGGGGACAAATAAGCCAATTGGCGACGCCCTTTCACATTCCGCAGCGTCGCCAATTGACTTATTTGTCGCCCGCTTGCGTGCGGTAAGGATCCGGCACGTCTTTGCGGCTGTGCCGGAAGCGCGTAAAACGGCCTTTATCAGTGAACAATGAACTGGCAATATGGCATTAAAATGCACACCGCACTATCAGAATGTTCCTCCCATTAACATTTTAGTGTATTTAATTATGCCAGCATGTTAACGATGCGAGCGAGCAAAACCGAAATCAGCCGCAAGTTGCCGCACTACTTTCGAGGCAACGCCAGTTTGCAAAAGCCCCGCCTCCGCTGCGTGCAGTCTTCTCGCTGTTCCAAGCGCTTCCCGCACAGCCGCAACGCACTTGCCGGGACCTCTACCGCACGCAAGCGGGGGACAAATAAGCCAATCGGCGACGGCCTTTCACCCTCGGCAGCGTCGCCAATTGGCTCATTTGTCCCCCGATTGCCTGCGGTAGGGGTCCTGGCACGTGCGTTGCGGCTGTGCGGGAAGCGCGTGGAACGGCCCTTCGCTCCAATGCCAAGAAAAGCCGTTCCTTATCGAAGTTGGCATGTGAACACCAGTTTTTTGGTTTGTATCGGCAATATTTATTTCAATCAATCGCACTTTCCGCCGATGAATATCGCAGCAGTTTCGTAGAAATTAAAACGGTGCTTGCCCGATCAACCTCCACCACTGATCCAACGTGGCGGACCACCATTACGAATGAGGAATATGTTAGAATTAGATAAACGTCTTACTTGTGTTCCTGAGCAACCGAAACAATTGGTCGATTGAGTACATTATATGCGACAGAACATCTCAGCGCCCAGCTATACGGCGCACCGCATAGGTGCGTCCATTAACTAAATAACTTTCGCCGCCGACATCAGAACGCCCTTTCCTTCAAAGATTGGAAAAGTCGGCGGAGTGGAAGAGGGGAAGAGATTAGGGGAGGGTAAAAGAAAATGGTAGAGATGGAAGGCTGGGAGGTTGGAAAGGCAGGGAAAAAACTGTTTAGACGTTGATCGCTATCTGAGGACCGGTAACGCAAGGAAGGACGCAACGTCTTACACTTGAAAGGTGAAAAAGAATATAAAATGAACGAAAACAAATCAACATCGGCAACAAAAAGAAGAAAAAAAAGTACACAAAGAAGCAAAAGCGAGAGAGAAAGAGTGAGGGAAAGATAATTTATAGATAGATAAAGAATAGCAGTTAAATGTCAGGAGATAGGTAGATAGATAACGAAATAAGAAGAAGAGAGATATAAAAAGGTAAACAAAGATGTAAACAAAGAGGGAAAGAAGCATGGAAGAAAAGAAGAGAGACGGACAAATATGAACGTTACGAAACACGACCGACAGCGTGCAAGACGGAATAGTTCCTGAAAGGTCAAAGCATCCATTCAGACGTTCTATTTCCCGGAATCACGGTGAACCGTATGCGACCGTCTCTGGAGATGCGCCTTTCCTGTACCGCTTCTCGTGTTTCCATTCCTTAATTTTTTTTTTCTCTTCCTTGAACCTATGCATTTCATCAATGGTCCAGATTATACGCATTCATAGTTTCGTTGTCATGGGTGTTCGAGAACGAAACGTATCTATCTATCTATCTATCTATCTATCTATCTATCTATCTATCTATCTATCTATCTATCTATCTATCTATCTATCTATCTATCTATCTATCTATCTATCTATCTATCTATCTATCTATCTATCTATCTGTGTGTGTGTGTGTGTGTGTGTGTTGCGTAAGTGCGTGCGTGGAGACTGTATAGATGCGCAGCGAGTTGCCCCAGTACTAATTCGAAATACGTTCGAATTCGAAATACAAACCTGGGCTTCGGAGTTGTTTCTGTGCATATAAACAATTGATTGATTATTGCGCGAGAGGCACAGCACGCTGTATAGCTGTAAAACAGCGTGTGATCGTCTCTGGAAACACACCTTTTTACAGCGAAAGCTGCTATGAGATCACAAGGGTCGCATGCGCCGTAATTGTCCGCCGCCGCCGGTGTCCGTAACCATTATTGCGCGAAACAAAAAAAAAAGCTAGGACCATAAAAAACACCAAGGTCACGATGGGATTCGAATCGGGGTCTCCTGCATGCTAGCCCAGTGTTCCACCACTGAGAGACACCGGAGCTGGAAACTCCGTTGCAGACTAGTCTGTAGCCATGGCTTCTTGTCGACAAAGGAATCGCGTTAATATGAGTAATAGGGCGTTTTAGAACAGCCAAGGAACAATCAGGCGTTAAACAATCGCGTAACGCTATAGTGGGTCGTGGAATGCTGCGACCCATTACCAAAGCTTCAGGCACAGCTCTTCACCGTAGTCAGCCACAGCAGCCTGAAATTGCACATGATTCCTTGCAGGTGTGTGGCGGGTAGCACCCTTCTCCAAAGAAAGACAAAGCATAGTGCATGCCTGCCTACTGCACAAAAATATCATTATTCATGGCGTTGTAAGTACCCTGCAAGTGTACGTGTAGCAGTTACGCAACTAGTCTTAAAAAATCAGAGCATATCTACGAGGCGAATGATGACGAATGGGGCGAAGCACGGACGGACGGACGTACAAACGGACGCTTCGCCCCACTCATCATCATTCACTCCGCGGATATGCCGTGAAACCGTTTTTAATGACATGCAATGCAATGCAACTGGCTACTACGATGACACGGGACAAACGACCCACGGCGCAAGGAGCTTCGCCCTTAAAAGGGCTCTGAAAGGCCACTCTTCCAGCTTTCGCTGTGACTGTGATGCGCGTTCCGCGCAGCTAGGCCCGGCGGTTTATACTCTTTCCGTTCCTTAATTTATTACGTTTTCTCCTTCTTCCATTCATTTGTTCAATCGCCCGGATAATACACCTTTATAGCTCCGTTGCCGTGGGGCGTTCTGGTACGAACATTTTGTCTCTTCCTTTCTTGCTTTTGCTGATAGAAGAGCCAGGGTAGGGGCCACTTGGTTGTACATAGTGCGAAGTGTTTGCGAGCAACAATGAAACAAAGTCGACAAAGAACGAAGCGACACAACACAAGCGCTCTTGTGTCGTGCCGTTTCGTTCTTCGACGATTTTGTTTAACTGTAGCGTGCAAAATGAATAATTTTGGTATTTCCTTTTCATTCAGTTTTTATTATCTCATACTTTTCTCTATCAATTAAGGATATTAAATGCCTCACCAAACACTAATATTGATCGGCAGCGGCGTAGTCAAATGATTCGGAAGACTTATCACGTGACATCACCAGATGACGTTATCGCGACGACACAACTTCAAAATTTGTTACGTCTCTATGACGTCACCATCAGTTCAATAGAGCGCGACGTGACTTCAAGGCCATCACATGGCATCGTACCTTGGTCACAGGTGGACCGATCACGGAGGCAGTGCAAAGCCAGGTAGTGTGCAGAAAGTTTGCAATGCCTGTGATCTTGGAGGCCGTGCAAAACCACGTCAGGTGCAGAAGGTTTTCGAGGTGTGTGGCGGGGGGGGGGGGGGGGGGGGGAGGGCGAGAGAGGATTGGCACTTCGAGCTGTGAAGAAAACAAAGAACGCGACTGTATCCTTTGAGTTGCCTTAGGCGAAGGCTTACCTGGTGAGTTTTATACCATTATAATGGCACAAAAGATTGAGATGGGAGAAGGTGAAACGAAGGTATTATAAGGAACACTATAGTGTTCCTTATTATACCTACGTTGCACCTTTTCCCATCTCCTTCCCATTACTTCATTTTTATGACCCCCCCTCCACCTCTAGCTGCACCCATGTATGTGCCAACCTTCGCCATTCGCTATAATATCTGGGGTTTCATGTCCAAAAACCCCAATATGTTTATCAGGCACGCCGTACATAGAGGAGAGCTCAGGAAATTAGGGTTATCGGTGTCCTTTAACGTCGCACAGCACACACGGGCCTCAACCATTTCGCATCCATCGAAATACGACCGCCGAAGCCCAGGATCGAACTCGGCCGCGATCTTCAGGTCCGCCGCCGAGTTCTTTCACAAGCTGTACAATAATGGCCTGCCCGCACATACGCGTCACAGCGTGTCAGCGCGTTGCCCTTTGACGCGGCAACGCGCCCTCTCTCATAGAGAAAGAGAGAGAGGGCACGCGCAACGCGAAGCTACGCTCCTTCTCTCTCCATTTATATGGAGAGTGCGGCGCCACGTCCAAAACCCACGCACTGACACGCTCCGACGCGTACGTGTGGGCAGGCCTTTCTTTACTTGACGATTTCGTAACGCTGTTGACGGAACGACAGCGGTACTGTATGGAGAAGCTATAGCTTATCGTAGTCTTAAAAGAGAGATAGTGCGAATTTATTAGAAGGCAGATAGGTCGGCCTTAGTCTTAAGAAAGCTAGACTCAGGACATAGCGAGCGAGTCGACTGATAATAAAGGAGGGAACTTGCGCGGAACGGAAGTTTGTTTCACCCGACCGAAACGCGAAGTAAAAAAAAAGAAAGAGAGAAAGAGGAGCTATGCAGATGTAGTTATATAGGGCTGGTAAACATTTTCAATTCATGACGAGCAAATTATTGCGGCAACTAAAGCCGAAGCGGGCCTGCACTTTTAGCAAAGGGTTAGACGGAGCGACGAAATTCATTCCGCGAAATGTAAATAGCTCGCGTAGGGAAGCGTAAGTTCATTGGGAAATGCCTTCGTTTGAAATGCGATGGATTCATGCATAGGCGTAGATAAAGGAAGTCTGAAGCGACAAACCCGGTGGAAACGTATAGTACGAGGCAGCAAGAGGGCAAATTGGGCCAGTTGGATTACGTTCATAAGTGAAAATTTTGTATGAAGCGCACTAAAAAAAAAACGCACAAAATGTATCCGCTTCAAATACATTTTCTGATTAATGAACCTTCAGTTGTGAGAGCAAGCGCTGTCCTTGTCAGCCTCTTCCGTCCGTCCGTTTTTTTAGTGCGCTTCAACAAAATTTTCAAGTATAGTACGAGGTTTTCCTCTGGCATTTTACGGTTTAATCTCGATTCATTTTCTTTCTCCATTTAACTTATTCATTATTTATTCATTTGACTAAACACCTTAATTCACGTTTCTAGATATTACGCAACACACTACCTTTTACTTTTATTCGTATATTAACGGGGGGAAACACTTTAAATCCCGTTTATAGATATTCCGTAACGCACGCGCAGTGGCATAGGGAGAGCGCACGATGACGACATCCCATGGAATTGATGGCGTACTAACACACATACACACACACACACACACACACACACACACACACACACACACACACACACACACACACACACACACACACACACACACACACTGAATATAGTTGGCCTAATCTTGTTACGAAACGGACAGGAAAGAAAGGCAGTGGTATAATTGAGTTCACTGTAACGCGGGATTTCGCAATGGCCGTCCACCACAGCGAGGCATAGGCGAACGAAGCCGAAAAGCTAGGACGCACTGGAATGCAATATGCATGTGGGTTATGGCGAGACGGACGTGATCCGACCTGACCGCTGCATGAAGGTCCCTTCTATACCTTGCATTTTATTTTACTTATCTTAACGCAAAAAAAATCAAGTATAGAAAGAATGTGTGAAACAGTGAATTTATAGGGAATTTTTTTTAAAGAGGCGATGCTCCTCTAAAAGGCGTGGGTCTGTCCATCCCTTTTATGTATGTACGTGACCACCTATAGTTCCACCTTTGCCAACTTCCAAGTATTTCGTCCTTGAAAACATCCCACTACGCCCCATCACCTATCCAACACTTCACCGACCATAAAGCAAATACTGTCGAGAAGTAGCCGACACGAAATGCAAGATGGTCGCGTACTTGTATCTAGGTGCTCGTTAAAGAACCATAGATTGTCCCACTGTGTCTATCCCTTGTTTGTATGTGACCGCCTACAGTTCCACCTTTGCAAACTGCCCACTACTTCGTCCTCGCAAACATCCACCCCATCACCGATCCATCACTTCGCCAACCATAAAGCCGTTATAATGAAGAGGGAACGGAAGCGACGTATAGCTATTCCACTTACCAATAATATAATTTCTCGTACAAATATATACAGTGTTTGTCACGTCTTTGATGATAGTGGGCGATATTCGCGGATGGTTCACGGTTTAGCGATGAAACCCTTCAGCACTTTGCCCCACCGTCATCATTAACTCCCTGGATATGCTGAGTTTTTTTTTTTTACCTGGTTTTTACCATTATCTTGGATTTCGTATGGTGGTCACGGGCAAGAAAAAAAATTGCCGCTCAAGATATCATGACAAAAAACTTGAAAACTAACGTCTCTATATATGTTTGATTTTCTCAAAATATTTGACTGAAATATATTTTTAGCAAACGCCGTGGTTGGGACAGTTGGCGTGGAATATATATATATATATATATATATATATATATATATATATATATATATATATATATATATATATATATATGTAGAGAGAGAGAGAGAGAGAGAGAGAGAGAGGTGTATACTTGAGGGCTCGTATTTTCCGTGTTTTGACACGATATTGATGAGATCTAACAGACAATAATGTCAAGAAAAGTATAGAGGGAGTTATTCGGCCGAATTGTAATGTAAATGTGAAAAAAGAAAAGTGGGTGAAAAGATAACTTGTTGTGGGCAGGAACCGAACCAGCGACCATTGAATAACGCGTTCGATGCTCTACCACTGAGCTACCACGGCGGCTATCCCCCCAGCCACCTTTATTGGGTATCTATGTGAATTTTCAACGTGGGAGTGTCAGTCAGCGCCACCAGTAGCCATGGTGTCAAGTGTGGTAAACTTTTTATGAGCCTGTTTGGCGTCACGTTGCACGTAAGCTTATTAGGCGATGGCAGCTGACCAATAGTCCCTCGTATATAACCTAAAGGCACGAGGCCTGCCAGTACGAGACCCTCGTTAATGAATAGGGAAACAAGTGTATACTTAAGGGCTCGTTTTTTCCGTGTTTTGACACAATATTAATGAGATCTAACAGACAATAATGCCAAGGAAAGTATAGGGGAAGTTATTAGACCGAACTGAATTGTAATGTAAATGTGAAAATATAAAAGTGGTTGAATTGATAACTTACCGTGGGCAGGAACCGAACCTGCGACCTTCAATGTGTATATATATATATATATATATATATATATATATATATATATATATATATATATATATATATATATACTGCGGGCGGTAACTACGCTCTAGAGGTGAGAGCGAAAACTGGTGGTGGTGGTAGAAGGCGCCTAATTTCTGCAGCCCGTTAGGGAGCCCAACGCAGCGCCGCAGCAAAAAAAAAAAAAAAAAGAAAGCGACGGTAATGTTGACGTTGCCCTCCTCTTTTTCCTCCTCACCAATAGTTCACTTTTGCATCCCTTACTTATACTAAGCAAGACTGCGCTATGCTCTACCTCTTCCGTTACACCCTTCTCACTTCCCTCTCCCACCACAGCTGTCTAAACCCTCTGATGCCCCCCCTTCCCGTTTACCTCCTCCCCACTCTTAGGTCCCTTCTCCACTAAATGCTATACTATACATGCTGTCTCTGTGTATGATTCTTTGTATCTCTTTCTCTCTCTAAGTGTGTTTAGAAAAAGGGGGTAACGATTTAGAGCACAGCGTACTCTACTATGGGAGAGCTTAAAGCCGTCCCCGATGACAATCAAAAAGCTGCAGTGAATATGAGTGGACGGTCTAAGTGCTCGCTTTCTTGCCTTCCACACACCGGACAAATCAGCGCACGTTCTCTGAGAAGGAAGCAGTAGATGAAGATGGCACACAAAGCACGCGTCGGTTTTATGATGATACTTTCAAAAAACGCGTCCTTTTGTTCTCCAAGTAAGAACGGCAGTGAGTAAATCACAAAGCCCACCCTTCCGGCCCTCCATTTCCTTTGGGGACGCTTATCGCAGCAGATAACCGCCGCCGCTTGAACCTAGTCGAAGCGATCGCATCTCGTGTCGAACAGATGAAACCAAAGAGAAAGAAAACGCGACCGCAAAGCGGTCGGAGTCCAGCGGAGATGTCAAGGTCGTATAGTGTCTTCAAACCGCCTTGGATTCCGCCCTCCCCCACCTAACACAACAGGAAGTGAGATAAATGCACTACCGTACAAACAAACCAGCAGAGCTGCGGCGGATCGAGGCGCGATGGCAGGTTCAGTGAATATGTAATAAATAAACCAACGCGGGAGACGCAAGCGGCAAGAACGAGCAAAAAGGCGAGCGCACGCCAAAGCCACATCTGTGCAACAGTTGCCTCCGCACCTACACGTACGAACGGCGGCCCCGGGAACTTGCAGTTAAAAAAAATAAAAAAGGAGAAGCGAAACTCGCCCAATACATACGTCGCCCGCTTAGTTAAGTGCCAATGCGACATCTTGCTTTGTCCGGTGTGAGATTTTTAGACCTGCATTCACAAACCAACATTGTCCTTATCATGATTTCCTCAAGTTTCAGCACACTCTCCATGTTTTACAACGAAAGCAAAAAAAAAAAAAAGGTAACTGGGTAACTACATGTTTAGTTCGTGACTGCCGATGGGGAAAACCGATGAGGAAAACGCGAGATAAGGATGATTTGTGAACACGGTCCTTAGATAACGAATGCAGCGAACGCTTGCGTATCAGTAGATAAAAAAAAAAAAAAAAAAACGCGAGCCAAAAGATAGCAGACGACGCGGATGTTTGGAGGCTCGTAGCGCAGCAGTTTGCGACACCGCAGGGAGGGCGTTAAACCAAAGTCGGGGTGCCGTGCGTCGCGTTCGAAATGCGCGATGTTGACGCCGCTCAAGCGCCGGCGGAACGTTTTGAATGAACTGTGCAAAGAGCAAAAGCAGCGGCTCGCGTTTGAATCGCGCCCCAAAGTTACGAAAAGGCCCCGCGTGCACTACACAACACGGCTAGCAAGACCTCTCGACGCGACAAGTTTTCCTAGCGGCGCCAAGCGGGCGCGCACACAGCTCCAGCGTTATTTGGACGGCAGGAAACACAGTTGGCGCGACTCACCGTTCTTGAGTTCGTGAGTAACGGTCAAGGTTTCTGGTGCAGTTGCCGGGCCCGCGTCGCCCACGGTTTCACTGCACGTCGCCATCGGGAACCGCAAAGGAAAGGGTCTTTCAGGTGGTTTCGGGCCGACGGTTCGGCGGACCCCGCGGCACACACACACGCGCACACACTTTCTCGTTTATGTTTGTTTTGTAGCTCACTCTCTCTCTCGCACGTACGGACAGGCCCTAGTAGTGGCGCCGACACCCCACCCCCACGCACTCTTCGAGCAGCTACGGGGGAACAAGGCGGGTTGGCGCAAACACCTACTCGAAAAGACCCATTGCGCCTCCGGCATCCGCAAACGGGAAACTCGGTCACCGAGCTTCGCCATCCGGCGTGAAGAGGGCGCTAGCTGCCGAGTTTCACCTACGCGGTAGTTTTGAACTGTACCACTGTGCGGTCGCCGCAAAATCGTCGCTGAAACCGCTATGTTGATGCACCAGCGTTGGAAGGCGCGACGTTTGCAAAGTCGCATTAGTGCTACCGGAAAACCACACGCAGGTAGTTTCGTTATTCACGCATACAGGCGTTTCATGCCACGTCGTCATCACACGGAAGTGTGTTAATTGCGACTTGTCGGTCAAGTCGCGATTCCGCCGTCGTGCAGCGTTAACAGATTCAGTCGATGTCGTCACGAGCGACCTATTTATAGTAGAGTACAACGTTTGGCGATTTGGTAGGCATAGCTCAACGAGATATTTGTGGCGCAAACTGACAATGCGGAGAAAGCGAGAGAAGAGATGATGGGGAGCTACACTTTTAACTAGACGTTTTTTTTTTTTCCTCACGTCACCCCAAATAAGTTTACCTTAAGAAATGCGCACGTATTGAGGGTGCAGCGCTTACAAACTACACACAACACCACCAAAAGAAACTATAGCACAGCGCTGTCATTCGTTCGCACACGGAGACCGAAAATGAAGTAGACATCTTGATATCACCTTCACTTTCAAGCTAAAAAAAAAGAAGCAAACACTCGAGGGATTACAGCATATCTTGGATACATTGACCATATCGCTTCGCGACAAGTTCCCATTTTGTAGACACCCACCTCCCCTTATTTATAAAATTGTGAGCCCGCCACTTCTATGTGCTTCCTGTGGCTGTGCGTCACCGGCGTAACCAGATTGCAGAGGAGGGGGGGAGGAGTCAAATTATCTCAAAAGTTTTCATGTTAACGCGGACACGCGCACATACAATGACAAGCAGGGCTATACTTAAACTATAGGGTTCATTTAGAACTTAGCCACTTCATTGGGCTGTAGTTTAGTTACAAATTATTCGATTCTAATATTGTTTGCGGCAAAAGGTTCGCGAAAGAAAAAAACTATATATATTCTTTGAAACAAGGCTGGTGCTAATGGCATTCTTTTCGGTTAAAAGGACGTGGAGGCGACTTTGAACAGCAGCACGATTTGACTTTCGGTAGAATGAAAGTAGTAACCTGCGAAAATATGTAACGTTTTAAATGTTTCTATACTTAGAGCATATAATCCAGTATAACAAGCTTTTAAACTAAAAAAACAAAACCGGATGAACCAATGTGGGGGTATAACGTTCATTTAACCTTGAAGTGGAGCTTCGCGGCAGTGTCGATTTTCCCTGGACGGGTGTATTCACAGTACGACATGCCTCCACCGCAGCAAAACCACCTCTGCAGGGGGTTACACCTACACATTGATATTGAATAAGTATTCAAAATTAATGCCGATAACAGGAGATTTTACGACGCACGCGTGCATCCACACAGTGCGCACATTCAGTACAAATGTAACGGCGTACTATCCCGATGCAAATAAACGTGAACAGAGCGGAAAGCGTGGTTATCAGCTCAGTGGAACTGCTACATGCTTTATCTGTTTCCAGCTGGTGTCACCTCAGCACTATAATATCGTGCTCTGGCTGGCACTTTCGGACCGCGAGTGTGTTCAGAGTGCCAGGCATGACTGGCAAATAATAAACACATGCGGTGCTGGAGCGCAAGCAAATAATAAACACATGCGGTGCTGGAGCGCAAGCTACAGCGGGATTCCCTACTTCCAATACACAAATTATGTCTTGCCACAGCCAAGGTATGCCGCAGTTTGATTGAGTCGAAAGCAAGGCTTTTTGCTGTAGACGTTTCTTTCCATTGCAGTAGCGCTCACCTGATAAAGTTACTTATCACGTGCTCAGACATTATTATGTGCTCCAGACATTCCGCATTGCCAAGGAAGATTTTCTCGAGATTTCACATGGCAGCACAAAACTCCAGGATTGAAAAAATGCGAAACATGTTTACAGCCGTAGTCGGGATGTGAAGTTTCGCGTATAATTTGCGGAGCACCTACTCGCGTGGCAGTTCAGGGTGTGCTTCACTACGCTAGCAACAGATGGCGCGACGCATATTCTTAATGTGGCAGCGCGCACTGTGCTCACTGTGCATGCTAAAATGGAAGTTTCTTTCCCCCTCTTTGTCTCCTGTCAGAAACAACTGGGCGCGAATCAGTAACATTCAATCTTTTACAGCGAAAGCGTTATATGGGTAAGCCAAAACGAAAATACATATGTCCTCATGTTGCTAGAAACTTCTCCAGTGGCTGCGCAGTCTGTGACATCGTACTCAAGCGTGCACGCCATTGGCTGCGCTGTCAGCGAGATCATTCTCTGTCATATTCCCAAGCACGCACACCATTGGCTGTGCAATCAGTGACATCATTTACACCATCGCAGACATGAAGCCAAGCTCACGCGCAACAGTCTCAACTTAGACCCTGGATCGTGCACACTCCCAAACAGCAGACAACGTTTAAAAAAAATAGCGCCGACAGCAGAACCGTGACTCGTGTTTGCCAAGCCGATGGTGCAGTCCGTCACGAGTACAGACCTGGGTGGCCAAGAGCATGCAGCGTCTGCGCACCGATAATTCGGCAACTTTCTAAGAAGTTCTAAATCGCGAAGCGAAACGCAAATGGCGGATGCTCTAACCGAAGCGCCGAGGTAATACGAGAGATCGAAAGCGACAACGGCGAGTCGAGAAAGTGACGTTGCCGGCAGAGCAGCGTCAACGTGGCAACGGTGAGAACGCGTTCGCCGGGACCAACGCCCGCCTTTTAGCAGGAGTTTCTCGAGCGGCTTTTGGCTTTAGCTGCAACCGCCCATGGCCACCATCCACACGGAGTTATTGGGCGGCAATTTTCTTTCTTCTTACCAATGATGTTTTAATTAACACTGTTAACACAGCCAGCAGGGAAAAAAAAATACATGGCCTAAATAAATGATAGAACAAGCCATTTTCCCCGAGTAAGCCCTACCCAATACTTTTGCAGCCAGGCTGTTTACCTCTAACCCATGTTTTCGAGGGAGAGGGGGGCGTACTCCGTGCGGCTTGCCACTGTATCGTCGCAGACAGAAATGGAGACCAGTAAGGAACAAGGGGAAAGAGTACAACAGCGGGGCTTGCCTCTGCGAGGCCATTATCTTTTCTAAAACCCTTACTTGGGTGTGTTGGCACATTCTCGGGCAAATGCAATTCGACTTGGACGAAGATAGGAGATGCTGATAGACGGGACACGTCTCTGTCTATTTGCGTCTCCTGTCTTCACTTAAGTTGCGCTGCGTTTGTGTGACTATCCACTTCAAGCAGCAGCATAACCACGCAACACCTTATTACTTGGCGCAAGTTCCAGACTGATGGCAGCATAACAGCAGTGTTGGCCACGAAAGAAAGACGGCATTCGAAGACCTCACGTCTTGCAGTGCAAAACTGTCAGAGAGTAACTGCGTGCAAATTGTGAAGCGCTAGCCCTGTGTCTTTATTCACCGGTTGTGTGCCTGAGAACACGACTGAGAGGGTAATCTATACATCGCTAAAACTGCTCCTTGGTCGAGTTGGTTCATGATTATTTAGACCGATTTATCAGCTCAAAAAACAGAACATTTAAAAAAGACACACACACACACACAGCGCTGTGTACGTGTCTTTTCTAAATGTTCCGTCTGTTTTGCGCTGATAAATCAGTCTAAATAACCTATATAGTACTACACATTCTGGAACTTGTCCCTTGCCGAAGGTGAGACTATGTCTTGCTGGCCGGATCTAAGAGAGACCTGAAATCATTGCAGGAATAAAAAAGAAACAGCACTACATTCAGTAAATTCAAACAAAGCTTGATGATTAACAGGTGTGCTCAAAAATCAAAACCAAGAATACTCGACTGGAGCTAATGTTTCGAAAAGGGGTTTCGCTTTCATCGTAATGAAAACAGCTTGTTTTTTGTTTTAAGGTGATGTGATTAGAATTCGTAGAACATATCAATCGCTTTGCGTCTGTCTAAACGTAATCAAACAGACTGTGTAATCAGATTCAAGAACTCCGTGAGTTTTTCCGATACCAGTCCACCATCTGTGCCCTTGCTCTTTAACCAGGTTTGTAATGCTGGCTGATGCTGAAAGCAGTGAGTCATTAAAGAAGTCACATGCATACAACAAGAATTAATAAGTGGAAATACTGAGGGAACAAAAGTTGTGACAATAAAAGATGAATTGAGTAACTGCCTTAAAATACAATTACGGAAGTAACATAATAAACTCTAAGACAGAGAAGTGTCTGCGAATGCCACAGGTCTGTCAAAAAGCAACTGCTTATCTCAACAATCATATTTCCATGATTACTGCACGAATGTTCTTCCTTATGCACTCACCCTAAATCCTTCAATGACACAGTTTGAGATCCCCTCTTTGCTGGCTTGGCCTGGACAAAGCAAAAGAATGTAAGTGGCATTTCATAACTAACTTTAAAGCCATGAAACATAATGGGAGGCACACAAAGAAACTTTGATCAGTCAGACACGACGCACCTGTGATGGGTCTGGCTTCCAGCCGATAAAGGACAAGATGTGAAACGTGGCCGGTATAGATCCGTCCTCATTGCCATAGAGTTCTGCACAGTTACAGAAAGCACATTAACAATTTTTCTGTGACCCCTATTGGTAAGATGGCTTAAACAAAAGGAATGAGAATTCAAAAAAGTAAATGTTTAAGTGCATACTAATGAATAATTCAAAAGCCGAGAAATGACGAATGATAAATACACACACACCAAAACTTATCCGTGAATTGGAAACAAGGCAGCTAGGCAAACATAACAATACTGAAACGCAGTTGTTGATTTCTCCTGCACATTGAAGGCGATGTCTGGACAAACTGTTCCAGTCAGGAACTATCTTAGGAAAGGAACAAGAAGGTGAACACACTTGTCCTTGAAAAAAAAAAAAAGGGCAAATGGTAAAAGCTAGTTACAGGCTCGCTAGCCTTAGGCAGTTGCACATATTTCGGAAGACCCCATAAGAGAAAGCTTTCACCGAACGAAATGTCTTAAAGAACCTTCGTCGAACCACACATATTCATCATCATCCATTTCGTACATAGGATGCAACACTATTGAGGGTACTTGCCGTAGAAGCGTTCGAGCTAGGGATGTGCAAATAGTGGAGTGGTCAAATATTTTCTAATCGATTAGTTTGAACAGTATATAATTTATGATATAAAAAAATGAGCATATTTGCCATGGCCCAACTAACCAGCACAATGTTTTTTGAAATTCAAACAAGGCAAGTGTAAATGTCATTCTTTTTTATTCTAAGTGAAGTGGAAGCAACCCTTTATAGCGGCAGCATATAAATTTCATATTATTGCAAGCAATAACCTGTAAAATGCGTTACATTTGAAATTCACTATGCTTTGGGAATTTAAGCCCTCAAATCCATTTTTTAAGATGTCATGGTAATAGTATATTCATTTATCCTTGAAGTGGGATTTCGCAGCAGCCTGGATTTTTTTTTAAAAGGTGTTTTCATGGCAGAGCAACTCCACATTACAGTTAAACCACCTTTCGATAGGGTTATATGACGTCAAATATAGGACGATTTGTTCCTTTTGAATATACTTCAAAATTTCAAATAATCTGTGCAAAAGTGAATTCGAATACTGTAATATCGATTAGAATGTTTGCAGTGCTCAAATATTTAAGTGTACCTAGTTTGCATAAAAAAATAGTTGCACCATTTTCTCCAACCAAATGTGCATTCCGTTCAAACCCGACCCAGCGTAAAGGATGATGACACAATAGCGCCACATGTATTTTTAGTTTTTCCCAGTTTCTCCCGAAGTAGACCTGTGTGCAATCTGTCGGTTTTGTAACTTAGCAGTAACTTTTCCCATTGAAAAATAAAATAATTAAAGATGAAGGGCATGTTTATCTTTGTTCGACACAAACTCAATGAAAGCAAACAAACAATGTAGTCGAGGAGCGTAAAAGTGATTGTATTCGAAGTATTTTAATGCTTGCATGGCAACCGTGAGTAGAAGTGTTCAATCCCCCTGCTCCTTGAAATTTAAAAATTTAGTATGTGTTAGTATGTGTGACACGCGCACATACCAACATACAAAAAGTACAATCAGCCCCCCCCCCCCCCACGAAATTTTTTTTTTCTATTACTGTTTATTAACTGTGTTGTAGTAATTTAGATATAAATGTTAAGTTTGAAAAAATTTTATCGAGCTGATGTCGTGAAAATATGAAAAATGCATTCTGAAATTTCTGACGTGATACGAGGTAATTTTGGCACGAAATTTAAAAATTAAAATTAAGTCTTGATTTTCTTCGCTACTAATAAACTTAATATAGTGAATCATATGGCCTTTGAGTTCACAGGGTGCAGCTTATCAACCTTAAATTGCTCATTATTTCTTTTAAGGGTTAAGTACACAAATTCTGCATCGCCGTTCCTGTGCGCACGGGACAGAAATGCACAAAAAAAGATAAACGCATACCAACTAGCAAAAGTTTCCGTTCTTTTACAAATAACGTCCCCTACACCTTCCTTGGCTTCATTATCTGCTGATTTCTATCAAGGCAGCCCAGTCCAAAACATATTAGAGGGCTTCTACTGTACAGACCTAAACCAAAGCCAAACTTGGCGACTGATAAGTCGTGGTCTCACCTTGGTAAATCGCCGCCGCTGCGACCATCGTATCCCTGTGTAGGTGAGACTTGCGGTTCCACGTCACGTTGTTCTCGGCCATGCCTAGTAGCGGGCGGTCACACGAGACACGGCATGTTGAACGGCGAAACAACAGGTTAAACTTTGTCATACTAAACTGTTGATAATCTCGACTTGATCAATTCCTTGCCTTTCTTCAATTTTTATTTACTGGGAGCTTTTGTGGTTCGAATTCATCTCGTCTCGATATGTATATTAATGTACCATAATGCACACTTTTTATTTACACAGAAACTTTGTATCACCATATGCTTGTGTGAATACCGTAAAATTCTGAACAAGTTCCCACCTCCTTTTTTGGGGGGTCGGGAGGAGAAATATTTCAAATTCGTGCCAATGAGTTAGCAAGCCCTCCAATCTTTCCGGCGTTTTCACTGTTTAATTAACTTTTTTTATTCCCCCGAAGAGGTTGAAAGGTAAGAAGACACTGAATGCATGCATATTAAAGAAAGTATTTGTTTCGAAGCATGGGTGTGCAGTAAACTCCTGCTAAACGAAACTTGAAGGGACCAGAAAAATGTGTTTTACTTAAGAGGAGTTTCGCTTAATGCGAGATAGAATTGGTACAGAATTTAAGTAAGAAAACCAATCTTATCAAGGCAGTTATTCCATTTCAAGCAGCAATTTCGTTCAAGACAGTTTCGCTTGTTTGGAGTCTACTGTACATTCTTCACCCTGAGTGGCTCTTCTGCCCCCATCTTAAATTTCGATTCGTTACTGAGCAAGGGCTCCCTCCATATCTTGTTGAATTATCTTTCACTGCATGGAAGGTGCTTTCTCGGGATTTTACAGTACTGCCTCAACCATATTGATACTGTGTTTATCTTGAAGCCGTTTGTTTCAGTTTTAAGCTTCATGTTTTAAAATAACTACCTGTAAGTAGAAACAGTATTTTGAATGTCAAGTCATGTCTATATTTCTCTTGTTATAGCAGAGACAAAAATCTGCACCAACACGATGACTTACGTTTATGTGTAGTTTGTTTACTCAAAACCCATATCATTGTTTTTGCCTCTCTAATAGAATACCTCAAGAGATTGACAGATGCAAATAAATATACATCGCCACTGATCTTTTGCTACGGGTGCTTGGTGGCCTCCTCACCTTTGAGGTCGGCCATGAGATGGAACGCCGTCGGATAGTTGACTGTCATTTCGTCGGAGTCCTATGTCAAGACAAGACGAGCATTTCTGAACAAGTCAGAACGCAGCGTAATGCTTTGAGAAATTGTGCATGCAACTGTGTACATCACTTGTTTTTGCTACATGTACCAACTAGAAACTAAGAGAGTGCAAAATTCACTGAGCTCTGAATGAATTTAAATCTCCTGCATAACGAACGTGTCTTTACCTAACTTCATTTCACAGTGCACTGTCACACAAGATCACTTTGTCTAAAGGCACTAGCACGTTCAATGAGCCGTCAGATTTCCTGCAAGGATGGGTTGCTTTAAGGCAGATAAATTAATGTATTAGGACAATTTTTTGTTGCCAGAGAATATAGAGTGCCTTGAAGTACACTAAAGCATCGATATAGTGAATGCAAATATAACGAATTACCAGTTATAACGAAGAAAATGAAAAAAATAGTCTTGAAATAGATACCGTGTTAAGAACATACCTTTATAACAAATGTTAGGACAAAGAGTTTCTCACAAACTTTCTATAGGGAAATCTGGCGCTAGTGAGTTGCTGGATGCAAGGGAATGCGGGGATATGTGAGCTTCGAACTTGACTCGGATCTGTATACCTGAAAGACGCGTCTGGCTTCATGTTAAAATTATTGATTTTTGACTAAAAGAGCACATAATGAACCGTTCATTTTTGTCATTGCACAGAAACACGTTTTATTTAACACTAAAACCTTCTGCGTCGATGTACAATTTTATGAAGTGTAACAAGTAACCAATGGCCGCTAAACTTGGCAGGCAGACGCCAAAGCGAGCGTTCTTTCCACCGCGTTTATGTCATGTTTTTTTCGCTGTTTGGTTGTGCAGTCAAAGTGAGTGGACTTTTATTTTAGGATGTAATGCGTGTGAATAAGACCTGCTCATAAAGAACTTGTTTTAGAGAAGCTTTGTTTACGCAGTAGTGTTCGTTTTTGAGCCGAAGCCTCCCTCAACACCAGCCAACACAAGCCTCGCAGACACATATGCCGTCATTCCGAGCGCTCCAATGGGGCCCTTTTAAGAAATTTGCATAGACGGTGGCGCCACGCTTTCTTCTAGGTATTATTGTGAGAAACTCTATGTCTTATGATATAACGAACTTATTTTTGTGTAAGATGTCACTTTCTTATAATGATGTTTGGGTGTAACAACAATTTCGCTCATGTATGGAGAGTTCTCGATGGGCGGCGCGTGGAAAGGTTAATAAAGACTTTAGTGCTTCACTGATAAACCGATTGAAGGATTTCGTAAAAGACTGACTTTTGCTGGGAAAAAGAAAATCTGTCATCTGTGCTTCACACACATTCACACAACAGCAACATACAACCGATAGTATAATGTGTTACGAGAAGCTGTATGCAGGAAGTGACAACACTACGATTTCTTATATATAACACACAGGAAATATACAGAAAATTCGTTACTAAAGCCGGGTGCCAGTTACGCATAAATTTTAGTGCACAACTTGAGTTTGTATATTGCTTCACAATAATGCCAGAAAGGAGACCACAGAAATAAACAGCGTTTTTTTTTTTTTCTTTCTTCTTTTGCCACGGAACCTAGATGGGGTGCAGATTGTTGAGTGGGCAGGATATATACGAGAGAGTACAGTAAATTGCTAGCAGTTGTTTCAGTATGTTTCTTTCCGGATTGCCCCAAATACAAAAACGCAAGAAAAGCAACAAAGTTGGATCCTTCTTTCCTGCGCATCACCGTGGTAAACAGAAAGGTATTCACGGTGCAGTTAAATTTTCGCAGAATAGTTGACGTTACTTCAAGCAGGTCATGTTAATCAACAAGACAGAACAGTACTTACTATCGTAAGTAGTACAAAGCCAGCGTGGTTCAGAAGGGCAGCCAAATCCGTAGGTTGGACAAACGGGGATATGTGGGCACCAAATCCCTGGAACGCAAGAAAGCAGTTCAGGAACCGGGACTATGTGTCGGCTTGTGTTACGCAATACATTATGAAGCAATCAAGTGAAATATAATATAAACGACAACTTACAATTTCAATGGCACCCCAATAGAAAAAAAAATCGGTACGTGTACACTCAAACCTTGATATAATGAACTCGGATATAACGAAACACTGGTTATAACGAAGCAAATGAAGAATAGTCTTGCAACAAATACAGTGCTAGGAATATACATTTATAACGAATGTTTGGATATAATGAACGTATTTTCATGTAAGATGCAACTTTGTTCTAATGAAATTCGAATGTAGTTGTGCCAGCCAATTGCGTATGTAGACCGCACTGCATTCACCACAACAGGACACTTCTTTAGGTATCAAAAACTGACAAGTTCTTTAGGGACAGTTCAAAAATTAATTCAAATGGTGTTATGAATATGAGGCACACCATAGTGGGGGGCTATGAATCAAATCCAACTTCCTGGGTTGATAAACATGCACTTAAATCAAAGTACAACGGCCTCTCAGTAAAAAGGAATCCCTTGAAATGGAATAGCTGCTAGAATGAAACAACTGGTGGTAATGTAACTGGTGTCATACTTGAACGTTGCCCTCACGATCATCTCCTTGTAAACGAAGCTTCGGTTAGACAGAACATATTTTCCTAGTCCGTTCAGGTTGCGTTTGAAGAGAACGTGCTATACATACATGTGCATTTCTTGCGTTTTGCTTCCTTCAGAATTTAGCTGCCAGAAACGGGAATCAAACAGGCTACCTTGTACCTAGTGATGCCACGCTGCAACTACTGACACAGCCCCACCCAGCATGTTTGGGCTACTTTGCTGGCATTATCAAACAGCTCAAAGGTACAACCTAAACATACAGAAGGGAAGAAAACCATGTGTAAAATGGAGTTTCACGCACCGGCGTGGCTCAGTCAGAGAATACTCTAAAAGGGCTTTGGTCAAAGTGCGCTCGAACCCTGGGTTTTATTTTTCTTTTTTCCCTCATTGTGGACAATACCTGTTATAGAGACCGACAGCTTTGGGCAACTACGCTTCCAAAATCAGCTGTTTCCATGGTCTCATAACAACTTTTGCAGTAAAATATGGCAGTAAAGTCTCTTACACCTTCACGTTCTGTTTCCGCAAGCTGCAAGGAGCCCCTTAGCTGGTACAAAGTGTCACCACCGAAGACACATCCCAGAAAGGCACCATCCTGCTTAAGTGCGTTCCACACCTAAAAAAGGCAGAGTTAAAAGACACACACACGCACACACACAAAAACTAGATTAGTTTACACTGATAAACTACACTCTGAAGATGCTAGTGTCATTATATTGCCACCATAGGTTTATTAATCAACGCGAATATCAGTGTAAATACCTTCACTCGAAAATTTCCTGTTGATATCTCCAATGGTCACATCAGAATTTTAAAGTGTTTTATTACATTTCGGCCGGGATGGCTCAACAAAACTTCTTGAAAATCAGCACATTAAGTCTCTGCTGCTTCAGAGGTTAGGGTACTTCATTTTCATCTATTAGGGACGTTGTAGGCCCTACTATACAACATCAATACCTAAGGCGCCATGATGGGCGGTGTTGAAACTGCATTGCACCCGCATTTTGCTTGTGTGTGTTTTCTCATCTACCTAACGCTTTCTCACAGCAAGCATGGTGTTTTTCATATCATGAAAGAGTACTTTACTAATATGAGAAAATCATTTTTTCTCTTTAGTGCCCCTCAACACAACCATACTCAAAGGTAATTGTAACTGTAACACTATTTGTGGTCGCATAAATTGTGGTGTATGTACATGTTTGTATTTTAATAGATGTTATGCTAGACACAACTGCATTAGCCATAGTATTCAGGTAATATAATTGGCATTACCTTCACCAGCCCTTCAATTAAAATTATTCTGCAACAAACAGAAAAAGTCAAATCCTCAGTCCAGAAACCGCAGAAGAGCAACATATAATACTGACTTGTGGCAGCTGTTATAACTGCAGCTGTACTAAACGTTTCCTCAATGAGTGGAAAACTGTCTGTACCTGTTTGAATGTGCCGGGAAGATTGTTGACCCAGTGGAGACTGCAAGAAAAAAGATTAAGTTATCGATGATAGCACTTGTAATAAAAAATTGTTGGAACATCTGAAGAACACCTTTAACCCCTCGTAATAACACAAGACATTTCACATGAGGATATGTTACGCTTTAGTAAAAACAACAAATGCACGTATATTCAATAAAACATTTCATGAGAAACACATGAGTGCATGCTTTTTAGGGGCTCCTCTGCCGCCATGTTGAACTTGGTTCGCAACTGAGCCAGGGCCCCAACCCCTGTAAATCTTGTCCGATTATCTTTCATCAAAGAGGTTGTGCGTTCTTGGGATTTTACGATAGTGCATATCGGTTTGATTTATGCAAGCAGGAACAATTTGACAATACTCTATTTTTTTTATTGCTGTGCTCTGCCCCTGGCTTCATCGCCACATCGCCATTTTTTAGGCAGTAAAGTGTGCAGGGCCATGGCTGCACCAGCAGCCTATTCTCAACAGAGGGCAGCTCTCAATTGTGCTAATAAAATGCACACCACTAAGAGAAAGTTTTCTTTCGAATTAAGAGTTTTTCAGCATGAAACTAGCACTACGCAGTGTCTGGAATGCTATTTTAACAATCCCTGTCAGCTTGTCACTTGCCTTCAGTGTCCCTAAGAGGCCCAAGAGCTTAATGAGGCAGTTTTTAATGAGTTAGGCATGCAAAATTTTCTTCCTACCTCAAGCTGCTGAGAAAGATGTCGACAGAATTCTCTGCGAATGGAAGGAACTCTTCGTCGACGACAAGCTTCGTTGCGGGCACGTCTTTAGGCACCTTGCAGCGTATCTGTAGCAAGTAAAAAAACGTGGCTGAAAATGCGTGCGACAGAAAAAGTGTGATTTCGAAATTAAAGCTATTAATTATGACATGCAGCAGACCTGCACAAGTTGCACTTACGACATTGCAGCTGCAAAGATTGACATGAAATGCATGTCAAAACAACAAAGAGATGACGCACCATTACGAAGGTGTGCAAACAGTCAAGATTGAAAATACACATCAAATAGTGGTTGTCACTGTTAAATGTGTCATGGTAGATGGTTACACTAGAACATAGATATTAAAAAGAAAGACTACACACTGGCTGCAATGAAAAGACGCACAATGTACAAGAAATTCTGAACTATGCTCAGAGTTCTAGCTAGCCGGCCTGTTCAGCCAATGCAGAAATATAGAAACCTTTAAAGGAAAGAGCATTCCTTCATTTTGAAGTTCATGCTTTTGCTTGGTTTACTAGAGCACGTTGGACACGTCATATAGCTCGGAGACAGACCCTTGGTTAAACATGTGTTCGATTCAACAATTCACTAATTAAAATTGCGGGACCCGTTTACATTTGCAGTGAAACTATTCATTCCTCAACCACAGCATGTACAAAAGATGAGGTCACCGCACCCTTGTTAGTAACTTACTGGTATCTTTTGTGCATATTGTTGTTTACAAGGAATTTATGTTTAAATATAAGCAATAACGTGATGCATACATCTGTGTATAATTCGCCTTCTGCTAACAATTGTGGACTCTCATAACAAACGGCATGCACCATTGCGTATGCTGCATCTGAAATGAATAACCGAGCGGGTCTATTTCAATGCTTCGTTTCACTATTTGTCTGTTGTCGAAATGGTGTTTTTCTCTCGTTGCAGTGACTAATCAGACGTCAATGCTGGTTATGCTGATGCAAAAATGTCCACAAATGACCAAATTGAATCCTTACATAATAAATAATAGCTCCTAGGCTCATTTTGTACTGAGAAGTGCACAGAATGAAGTGTGGCTGCCACTGCACTGAACACTGTTGGATTAGTAATGTGCAAGTAAAAGAATGCCTTTGTATACACTGCAAAGATAATAAACATAAGTGTTAGCAGGTCAAAAATGTAAACAAAATGAAGTAGAAATTCGGTGCTACGCTATGTTAACAAAATTTGAATTTAGTTGAGATGGTGCATTGCTAACAAAAATTTTGAGCAGAGAGGAAAAAACAACAAAACAAAACAAGACATTTATAAGAACGACAAGACAAGTCTGGTTGAAAAAAGTGTCACTTGTCTTGTCTTCTCCTTTGTGTGTAAGTCTTGTTTTTTGTTTGGCTTTGTTTTTTTCACTCAAAATTCCCCTTAGGCCTTGTCCGTGCAATAACACTGATCTCTTCGTTAGAGCAATGAAAGCATCAAAGCTATTGTTAAAAAGTTTATCTAATCATTTACACACTACGTAACTTCAACACAGCGTAACGTATAGTGGGCACAGCACATTTCTTGAATCTAGTATCCTCCACAGACCGATCTTCTTTCAGGTTTCCTAGTATAATGTCTACAGATATATTGTCTGTAGGCTGCGTGGACTGTAGTTCATATAGCAGTCTAATGTCATATGCAGGATGTTATGCTCGGAAAACGAATGAAAACGAGCAAAACTTACGAGGCACTCTCGAGACGCGTCGCACAGGACGAGGGATTCCACGGCTTCCTGAATGTAAGAAATTGGCACCCCTAAGGAAAATGTTCACGTACTACAGAGGAGCACCCAACTCCCATTTGGTCCCTCATGGATAACGCAAGCTCACAGAGTCCAAATGATGCGACACGTGGCCTCGACCGCAGCCCAGCTCCACAGCTCTTGGGAACTTTCTGAAACGCACCAACAATGACATATCGATTAGAATCTGTAAATTTCACATGATCTATCTAGAAAACAAGAAGTTGGGCAATTGAGGGGTTGTTCTGTGCGGGTCAACCGCAGTAGTATTTAAGTCAATTGGCAATGGCTCCATCAAAATCGTTTATGTCAACAGATTGTTCGTACTGACATCGCAGAAACCGCCATGCTAGATTATCAACATGACGGCAATCAAATTTTGAGTTGCCAGGTTAATGCCATTAGTAAATCACGTGCATGTTCCTTAGCTATTCATGCACAGAGGACAATAATGATCTTGCTGTGTCAGTGCCGCTTTGAAGAAAGTTAACGACTGCCAGAAAATGCTGAAAATATCATCAAACTACCATGTTGAAGCACCAGAACATTAAAAACCTGTGTTTATGACATGCTGTGCAAGCTGTAGATACTTACACGTTTTGGAATGAGGTTCTCTTTCCCTTCATAACATGTTTTTTATAGAACACGCAATTTTATTGTGGAAGCATTCATTGTACAGATGTTCTGATGAATGTGCACGTGTACACATCAACAGGATTATTAGTGTTTTTTGAATGTGCAAAAATCTTACCTCTTAATGTCATAGACCCGATCAGCCAACCGATAACCAACCTGAAAGAGACAGAGAGAGATAAATAATGCACGTTAACGTGCAAACCAGTACAAGTTCAGAACTGTCGACAAACAGTGCAGTTCATGACGCCTTAGCAAGTTAGCATGGCCACCTGAATTTTACTTTTTACGTGTTTTCTTGTTTACGAAGTGCCTTTTCGCAATAAGAGAGGTGCTTTGGGAATAAGCAGGGGCAACATAAAAGTATGAGAAAAACCATTTTCTCTCCCTGGCGTCGTTATAATGATCCTATTCCAATGCTGTTCATTCTTATGCTTCGTCTGTTGTTGGAGTAGTGTTCCTCCAATGTTGTCATGATTTGTAAGTCATCAACGCTGGTTCCTCGTTACCGCCATATTCCTTGATGCGGTGATTAGTCTGACGGCATCGAGGTAAGATTCAGGTGATTGTGCAGTTCAGCCTGTTGCATGTAAACGCTCTAGGGGTGACGAGAGTTGCGTAGTACTCGAAACTCGCACCTGTAACTTCACTGCTCATGCGCATTCATTATACTCCACAGAGACACAATGGCGTGAGCAATTAAACAAACCGCTAGAAATGTGCCTGCGAGAAGAAACCAGTTACCTCGTTATGAAAACGTGCGTACATTAAGTTGCCAGGCGACAACGTCACCGTTCACAGATCGGTGAATCGCGCATAGATTTCTGCGACAGCACAGTGTGACTACTTGGGCTTAAATCGATGCAAAGAAATCAGTTGGCTGGGTAGAGCATGCGGATTCGCGATGCGTGGCAGTGAAGCACACCCAAGCAGCGTGTTGAACTAAACAACCGTAGCAAGCTTTACACCTGCCGCTGTAGAATCACCGGCGGCCTATTGGGTCCCACCTCGTCTTTGAGGTAGTCGTACACTTCGACGTCCTTGTCCAGGGCCGCCAGGGTCTTGTGGCGCGTCTTCGCCTTTCTGTCGAAAACGTTCATTTGATGACCCGGGGGCAGAGACGAGTAGAAACACCTCGAGCCATCACTGGGTCCGGCGGTGTTCGAGGGTTCGCCACACCTCGCAGTCTGGCCAGTTCGTGCTATCCACACTCCGGGAACCCTCCGACACAGCATCCGACACAGTTTGAATTCGGAGACGAGCATTCTGCGCTTAAAAGATACGAACTACGATCGCAACGAGAGCTCAAACATTAGGGCACACGCCACCTTTGCAAAGCGTGCATAAGACTTTTTTTTTTTTTTTTTGAGAAGTTTTGGTTTCGGAATTCCACTGAAGCAGTTGAGTACGGTAAGTTGAAGAAATTCGTAATGTCGACAAAACTGCACAACACGCATACCTATTTTGTGTTTATAGGGTAATTTATACCTATTTCTGCTGTACAACTTTTTGTACTTAAATGTGTTGCGCAGCAAGTCATGAGTAAGCACATGGCAATGTAATTGTTGCCATTATTGTATTTATAGCGTCCAAATAAAATGAAAGCCGGCCCTGTTTGTGAACTAAAGTACAGCTACTAAAGTTAGTTACGCTCCAAAGCTCTCGTTTCTTCGGACCAGTCGCATGGACAGCGTCAACAGTGGAGAAAAACAAATATGGCAGCTCGCATGTCTTCAAAGACGATTGTTGACGCAATCTGCAGATCGAGGAACAGCTCGTCTCCGTCGTTAATTACGGTACTTCGAGCGCCCACGGCACGGAATTAGACGTCATTGCGCGAGGGTGGTTGTACGACAGCCATGGATTGCGACGCGCAGCGCGCCGACGACGCCAAGTTGGGCAGTATCGCTGCGGCAGTCGAAGAAGTTGGGGATGAAGCGATGGAAACTAACGTCGCTAACGCCGAGTCAACGATTGACGGAGCGACCGCAGAATCCGAAGTCGTGGACGACGTCGCCGCCGAGCAGCGGCGTCAAATCCTCGACACCGTCGCGGCATCGGAAGGGTTCTTTAAGCACCAGCAACGCGGGGAACCCGACCTGAGTTACGAGGAGAAGCGAGAGATCGCCGAGAAGACGTTAGACGGCAACGTGCCGCTGTTCCTGCAGCGTTACGCCAAGTTCTTGTACAAGGAAGACGCCGCCTACTTCGAGGCGCTTAGGAGAGTCGACTACGAGGTCGACTTTCACGTCACGGAGATCGAGAGACGCAGCCGCAGGGGCAGCTCGCGAGCGCTCAGCGTGCAAACCAAGAATAGGCGATACGAGGCCCTCGAAAGACTCAAGACAGGCGGCGAGTACTTCAGCGACAAAGAAATGCGGCGAAGAAACCCGCTGCTGTTCGAACAGATGATCGGCCGCTACATGACGGAAAAGGAGAAGCTGGACCTCGACAAGATGGACTTCTCGACTCTAACGTGAGCACTGAAAAAAAAAAAAATAACACTAAAGATGGTTCCTAAGTAAATGGGCAAAGGAAAACGATCCGTGTGCGCTTCAAGCGCCGCAACTGACGCTTATGCAATAGTAAACAGTAGTTGAGGTAGTAGGCAGTTTGCCTGCTAGTATGACAGTTTACTATTGCTAATAGTTTTCAGTAGTACGACAGGCTATTTCGGTAACCTAATGTAGGCGCCCAAAAGATTGTCTATGACGCATACGCGATGTCAGCAAACGCAAAAGATAGCTTGTGCAAAGATTTGGGTTCCCTATTCTAAGGCTAATAGTGTAGTAATAAGAAATGTACACAGAGAGCGTCCTTTGAGTAGGATTTGCTTTTTTCATCACTTCAAGTGGGTACCCAGAGCAGTGGGTATGATGCATGCACAGTGCTGACACAGGCTGACACAAACGTCTGTGTACCCTATTCTGAAAAAGTCTAACTAGATGGTTTTAAAATAGTGTCCACGAAGCTTTGTGTTAGCGTTTATCGCCGCTGTGCACGCATCATACGCTATCCTCCTGAATACCGTATCTTACCTAACGATTGCCGAGTCTGCGTAGCCTATTCTAAAACTGCAGACTCTTTGGCTTTAGAATAGGTGCAAGTCTTGCATTTGTTAGCATCGCGTATGCATCGGATGCCAATCTCTTCTATACACGTGTTACATTATGAAAGTAACCAATGTACTCAAAGCAAGGCAAATCCTATGCACCCAATTCTAAAACTCTTTTATCCACCGGCTCATCATATTCCTTGTCTAGTCCGAAACGTGTTAAACTATTGAAGTGAAGGCAGTGGTTCGGTAATGCGCCTTTTAAACAAAACCAGTTTCCCCATTGGATACGTTCCAAGCACGACACCCGGCAACCTTACGCATGCATCAGGTGACAGTGCTTGGAACAGCAACCTTCATACCACAAGCTGTATGCTTACGTAAAGCCTCCTCTGTACTTTTTTGAAGGAGGCTGTAGTCCATACGCAACAATGCAGTGACAAACAATGTTTTATGTGAGAGTATTCTAGTCTGTTAGGCAGCCACTGCAAACACCAAACTTTCTCGACTTGTGCTGTGAAGACTGTGCATTTAAAAAAATGTAGAATCTCACCTTTCTCTAGGGATATTAATTTTTACGCTAGATGCATCTGTTTTCATATCACTTCCATTAAAAAAATTCATGAGGTAAGCGACCAAGAATGTAAAATGTTTAAAATGTGCCCCCCCCCCCTCCCATTTTTAGATCTAAAGTAAGTGCCAATGACCAGTCAGGGACCGAGCAATTGCCCCCTTCCCAATTCTGGTCGCATTATCCTTCCCCGCTGTGGGGACCCTTGCTTGGAATTTTATGGTAAATCAATCTCAGGATGCCCAAGCCTCGCCTAAACTGTAAGCACATATGGGGAGTAAATTTTTGAACTCATCTGGCTTGGTTCAGTTGTGATTGTACGAGCCGCACGAATGGCATTGCTCAAGTGACCCTGTTTGAGCAGTGATTCTGGAACAATCACCCGTGCCCTGCAGGTTCTCCGGCCTGCTGATGGAGCACATAGATCGGAACGAGGTCACGAGCCTTCGAAGACAGCAGCAGGACCTCGAGGAGGCCACATTTGAAGAAAGTGACTCAGACTCTGAAGAAGAAGGTAGGTAACGGTGACGACCTTGTCACACCAAATGTATCACATCCTTTGAGAAACCATTCTGCTCTTAGTACATGGACAAAGAAGAGCGCACAAGGGACAACCACTGGATGTCGATTACCCAGCGTCCAACAACGTCCTGTGTGCAACTTTCCGTGTCCCGATTTCATTTTCGCTGGTGACATGTATCTCAGTCAAAATCAACTAGCCAAAATTTCAGCTTTCTGCACAAACTGAAAGGAGGCAAAAGACTACGCCTTGATTTCTAAAATATATTAACATTGTGGCTCTCCATCAGGGTAGAGATGTTTATATATTGTTACGGGTAACAATATATAAATATATGTTGTGTATCAATATGTTAAAAATAACTTCGGTCAACGTTGAGATCCCTTTCTTTCGTATGTTTCAAACCGACCAGGTGGGCTTTCATCACATTGTCGACTTTGCACGCAGATCATAGAGGGACCAGATAATTCGCAGTTCCGGCTGTGTGTACCAAGGTCGGTAGCATCAAAAATACTCTGGACATTCTGTCATCTGCCCACCGTCGTCGCTCCATAAATGGCTGAAGTGCCAGTTTTAGGGTCATGGGATGATGCCCACACAAGGCAGCTGGTGTTTTGATAAAATACAAATACAAGAGTGTTCCTGTACTTAGGTGCATGCTAAAGGACTGGTACCATAGAAATCAGTTACTAAGTCCTGTGACTGTGCCCACCGAGTCAGAAAAAGCGCTCTGCATTAACGTCCACTAACTACAAATCATTGTCAAAAGTAGTCGTTCTCAATTGCCAAACTTACAAGCCATTAAAAATTGAGGGCTAGCCGATGTGTCATTGCAGTTAATATGGCAATGAAGTGTACGAATGACAGTGGTGCCTCTGGTATCCATACTGTGCAGAGATAGAGTGCAAGAAATTACAATTATGTCTGGGGTCTTACGTTCCAAAACCACTATATAAGAGACTCCATAGGGGAGGGCTCCGGAAATTTCAACTATATGGTGTTCTTATACGTGCACTGACATTACACAGTACACAGGCATCTATCGTTTTGCATCCATCCAAATGCGACTGCCGCTGCTGGGATCGAACCCGCCATCTTTGACAGCCGAGCACCATAGTCACTGCTCCTCAACCGCAGATGGAGAAGGAAAAGAAATACAACTTAAATGCAATGAAATGCGACATTTCTCATCATTTTTCAAAAATATTCCTTTCCACGGCCAATCTAGAGTGTGAAGATGATGCACCACATGTTTCTGCGACGGAAAAGCGTCTCCTGAGGAACGCGTTCATGAACACTATGTACGAGAGCTTCCTCTCTGGGAAAGACAAGGATTACGATTACGAGTAAGTGACTGACCGTTTTTGAAATGAAAGTCTGTTACGAGCGACGGATTTTCGTGGAAACACATTGGTTTGAAATGCACTCTCTCACCTTGCAGGTCCGTCGACAACAACGCGGACTTCGACTCCCTCCAGACGAGGCAGCACGACGAAGAGGAAAAGTATTTCGATGCTGAAGAGCCGGAGATTTTAGACACAGTCGCATGAAAAAGTTTTTCAAGTGCGAGATAAAACTCCAGTTACCTGGACATGTAAATAAATTATGCATAAAGGGCTTGGCATGAACATTGTTTGACATGCTCTCTTGAGCATGCTTATGGGTAGGCACTGGTCTTCTGGTTCAGAACCTTGCAAAAAAAAAAAAAGACTTTTTGAAACATTTCTTTGTTCTGCCATCTAGACATCAAAGAGAATCTATTGCTGTTATAATAAAGCCTTCTAATGATAAGTACCATTGTGTTATCGGGCTCTCAAGTCAGCTTCACTATCATTTTCACTTGCAAACTCACAAAATTTTGACAATGGTAGTTGCAATTGAAAGCTTGCGAGTTCCAGCAAAAAATAAAACTGAATTATCTCTTGCAACAAATTTTATTTCAATATAAACAGATAACAATTCTAGGGTTCCCAGCCTTCATATTAGACATGGCAATAACTCATGTAATTTAGCAAAAATTAGAGGTCTAACTGTGATCTCCAATTGTTCTAAAATATGCCTATATAACTTTTTCTAGAATATTGAATGATGAGGTCAAAGGAAAATAGGGGAAGTCGATTTTTCGTAATATCTCAAGAAATACTTCAGATAAGAAGAATGCATAACTACTTCTAGCAGGCTAAAATGTGCTATGCCTTAAAAAGTTTTATTTGTGTTTTTTTTATAAGACCAGTGTGTCCCGTCAAAGTACTCGACTGTTTAAGGTTCTGTGTGAAGCTTCAAAGGCTTCGCTTCTTGATGAAACAACGGATCTTGAGTAGGTTTCCATGTAGCACCATTAAGAAACAGGGCTTGCGCCAGGGCTGTACCGGGCTGTATCAGTCTTTATGCTTACATGACTGAAAGAGCTCACGACGGCCAACTTTCAGAGAGTCTATGCAGCATGAAAATTGAATGTGTCTACACCCAAGGAAACAATTTCGAAGAATTTAAGACGTACAAGGTGGAGCTACAAGTTCTTTTTACCGAATCTAGTCTAACTACTTTACAGACAGGCCCTGTATTTCCTTATTCACGAATGCAGTTGGCTACCACACTTAGGTTGTCTGAGTAGGGCTTCCGACTTGATTTGTATAGTACTAATTAAGTCTCAAATTAAGTCCGGTGCAAATTAAGTGAGACATTCTACACGAAGATAGAGCTTAACAGCTATGCTATAAATGTATGACAGTGACAAGAGAGATATGTATGCAAGACTACATTTAAGAGGGGTCACAAGAGAACAAGAGGTTGTAACATTTAGAAAGTAGCACTAATTGTACTTCAGGAAAAAAAAGTACAACTGATGCTGTTTTAAAAGTGTATGGGTTCGAGCTTGTTGGTACCGTTTCATCTTCACAAAACAGCTCAAAAACGAGGAGACAAACACACAGGAAAGAGCACTGAACTACCAACAAGTGTGCTTATTTGTGAAAGTACGAATAAATGTGCTTCTACACATGGCAGGAAGGGGAGGGGGATTAAGAAGGCGCATGTGTCCTATACAGCACGTCTATTAATGGGTACAGATAGCTGATCTCCTTGTCTGTTATTGCTATCGAGGGTGCACCGACATATGCTGACGCCGCTTATGCATTTTGTAGGCCTTGTAGATTTCTCAAGTTCGGGAACCTCGATAGCTGCGAACAATGCGTGCCTGCTGGAAAAAGGGTTTGCACCCGCACTTTGTGCAATCAATTGCCAAATTGCTGGCTGTCTTCGTTCCAAGATTGCTGCATGTTCTTGTAGTCGATCATTAAAATACCGGCCCGCCCGATCGACGTAGAAGCGCCCACGAGACGTCGGAATCTCGTACACCATTCCGGTTTTGCAGGGGACAAAGCGACTTGCATGTTTTTTTCTGACATGCAAGTTTTCCAGAACTTGCCACATTCACTTGCTTGCCAAGGTAGCTCCATTTCAGAGGAACCGAGCATACCACTCTTATTTCCGTTCGTGCCACCACTTAAAATTTTTTAAGCTGTGGGAGACGCCGTGCACGCAGGGGACGACAGAAACCTTGGTCTTGTCAACTTGTGCTGGGGTTTTTTTTCTTCTAGGCCTATATTTGCGTAGAATAACTTCTGCCAGCCCTGCCAGGAACTGTTCAGGAAAACCAGCTCGTCAACCTGTCCACTTGAAGGGTGAAACTTGAAGCGACCCGATGGGGACATCAACGACATGGGCAATCCTCATGGTGGCCAGTGCGGTGGCACGTTTGACGAGCTTTGAGTGATGGGATGAAAATGGCAGAAGGTCCTTCTTCGATTGCAGGGTATTCCTATGTGTCTCCTCATTATGTCTGGGGTCTTACGTTCCAAAACCACTATATAAGAGACTCCATAGGGGAGGGCTCCGGAAATTTCAACTATATGGTGTTCTTATACGTGCACTGACATTACACAGTACACAGGCATCTATCGTTTTGCATCCATCCAAATGCGACTGCCGCTGCTGGGATCGAACCCGCCATCTTTGACAGCCGAGCACCATAGTCACTGCTCCTCAACCGCAGATGGAGAAGGAAAAGAAATACAACTTAAATGCAATGAAATGCGACATTTCTCATCATTTTTCAAAAATATTCCTTTCCACGGCCAATCTAGAGTGTGAAGATGATGCACCACATGTTTCTGCGACGGAAAAGCGTCTCCTGAGGAACGCGTTCATGAACACTATGTACGAGAGCTTCCTCTCTGGGAAAGACAAGGATTACGATTACGAGTAAGTGACTGACCGTTTTTGAAATGAAAGTCTGTTACGAGCGACGGATTTTCGTGGAAACACATTGGTTTGAAATGCACTCTCTCACCTTGCAGGTCCGTCGACAACAACGCGGACTTCGACTCCCTCCAGACGAGGCAGCACGACGAAGAGGAAAAGTATTTCGATGCTGAAGAGCCGGAGATTTTAGACACAGTCGCATGAAAAAGTTTTTCAAGTGCGAGATAAAACTCCAGTTACCTGGACATGTAAATAAATTATGCATAAAGGGCTTGGCATGAACATTGTTTGACATGCTCTCTTGAGCATGCTTATGGGTAGGCACTGGTCTTCTGGTTCAGAACCTTGCAAAAAAAAAAAAAGACTTTTTGAAACATTTCTTTGTTCTGCCATCTAGACATCAAAGAGAATCTATTGCTGTTATAATAAAGCCTTCTAATGATAAGTACCATTGTGTTATCGGGCTCTCAAGTCAGCTTCACTATCATTTTCACTTGCAAACTCACAAAATTTTGACAATGGTAGTTGCAATTGAAAGCTTGCGAGTTCCAGCAAAAAATAAAACTGAATTATCTCTTGCAACAAATTTTATTTCAATATAAACAGATAACAATTCTAGGGTTCCCAGCCTTCATATTAGACATGGCAATAACTCATGTAATTTAGCAAAAATTAGAGGTCTAACTGTGATCTCCAATTGTTCTAAAATATGCCTATATAACTTTTTCTAGAATATTGAATGATGAGGTCAAAGGAAAATAGGGGAAGTCGATTTTTCGTAATATCTCAAGAAATACTTCAGATAAGAAGAATGCATAACTACTTCTAGCAGGCTAAAATGTGCTATGCCTTAAAAAGTTTTATTTGTGTTTTTTTTATAAGACCAGTGTGTCCCGTCAAAGTACTCGACTGTTTAAGGTTCTGTGTGAAGCTTCAAAGGCTTCGCTTCTTGATGAAACAACGGATCTTGAGTAGGTTTCCATGTAGCACCATTAAGAAACAGGGCTTGCGCCAGGGCTGTACCGGGCTGTATCAGTCTTTATGCTTACATGACTGAAAGAGCTCACGACGGCCAACTTTCAGAGAGTCTATGCAGCATGAAAATTGAATGTGTCTACACCCAAGGAAACAATTTCGAAGAATTTAAGACGTACAAGGTGGAGCTACAAGTTCTTTTTACCGAATCTAGTCTAACTACTTTACAGACAGGCCCTGTATTTCCTTATTCACGAATGCAGTTGGCTACCACACTTAGGTTGTCTGAGTAGGGCTTCCGACTTGATTTGTATAGTACTAATTAAGTCTCAAATTAAGTCCGGTGCAAATTAAGTGAGACATTCTACACGAAGATAGAGCTTAACAGCTATGCTATAAATGTATGACAGTGACAAGAGAGATATGTATGCAAGACTACATTTAAGAGGGGTCACAAGAGAACAAGAGGTTGTAACATTTAGAAAGTAGCACTAATTGTACTTCAGGAAAAAAAAGTACAACTGATGCTGTTTTAAAAGTGTATGGGTTCGAGCTTGTTGGTACCGTTTCATCTTCACAAAACAGCTCAAAAACGAGGAGACAAACACACAGGAAAGAGCACTGAACTACCAACAAGTGTGCTTATTTGTGAAAGTACGAATAAATGTGCTTCTACACATGGCAGGAAGGGGAGGGGGATTAAGAAGGCGCATGTGTCCTATACAGCACGTCTATTAATGGGTACAGATAGCTGATCTCCTTGTCTGTTATTGCTATCGAGGGTGCACCGACATATGCTGACGCCGCTTATGCATTTTGTAGGCCTTGTAGATTTCTCAAGTTCGGGAACCTCGATAGCTGCGAACAATGCGTGCCTGCTGGAAAAAGGGTTTGCACCCGCACTTTGTGCAATCAATTGCCAAATTGCTGGCTGTCTTCGTTCCAAGATTGCTGCATGTTCTTGTAGTCGATCATTAAAATACCGGCCCGCCCGATCGACGTAGAAGCGCCCACGAGACGTCGGAATCTCGTACACCATTCCGGTTTTGCAGGGGACAAAGCGACTTGCATGTTTTTTTCTGACATGCAAGTTTTCCAGAACTTGCCACATTCACTTGCTTGCCAAGGTAGCTCCATTTCAGAGGAACCGAGCATACCACTCTTATTTCCGTTCGTGCCACCACTTAAAATTTTTTAAGCTGTGGGAGACGCCGTGCACGCAGGGGACGACAGAAACCTTGGTCTTGTCAACTTGTGCTGGGGTTTTTTTTCTTCTAGGCCTATATTTGCGTAGAATAACTTCTGCCAGCCCTGCCAGGAACTGTTCAGGAAAACCAGCTCGTCAACCTGTCCACTTGAAGGGTGAAACTTGAAGCGACCCGATGGGGACATCAACGACATGGGCAATCCTCATGGTGGCCAGTGCGGTGGCACGTTTGACGAGCTTTGAGTGATGGGATGAAAATGGCAGAAGGTCCTTCTTCGATTGCAGGGTATTCCTATGTGTCTCCTCATTTTTGCACTGTTTTTCGAAGACGAATGCCGACAGGTGACAAATAATTGAAACGCATGGTGTTGCTGGGGACGTTTCTTCAAGGCTACAACTGCTTATACTTCGTTTGATAAGCTGTTGGCAGTGCAGCAAATACTCCCCAAAATATTTTAGCAATCCAGGAGTATTTTGCCAACTACGAGCTCAGAAACTCGTAACAGGGTTAGGATTGATGTCTTTGAAGTGCACAAGCTGTTTAATTCGTGAAATCAAGAAAAGCCGGCAAGGATGAATCTCTGCAGAGGCTCATTGCGAGGCTTGTGATGAACTGCCTTTCGCCAATATGACGTTGCCCGAGCTTCAAGACACCCCACAAGCAGAGTCTTCGGCGAGAAAACCATTCGGTATGCACGATTTTCCCAAGTTGACAAAGCAAATCGCTTGTAACGTCCTTTAAGTGCTTTGCACCACAGGGACAGTGCAATCGTAGATTCGTTTATTAAGAGGATGGCAAAACTTACACAGGTGGGCTAGCAAATACTCTAATGGTGGGAAACGACTAAGAACATGGGCAGAGTCATACCACTAAACAAGTGCTCTTGCGGGAAAAGTCACGATTGAGCAAAAAAATTAGCAAATGGTGCGCAAAAAAGTGGCACAAAATTCCTTGCAAGTGTGTAACGGATATCACGCTTCTCTGAAGAAAGACGAAAGATAGCATAGCGAGTGCTGGCCTAATACACAAAAATTTATGATTATGGCGTAGTGGGCATCCAGCAAGTGTGCTTGTAGCAGTTACCCAAAGAGAGTCTAGAAAAGGCTTTGAAAGAGCGCTCTTCTAGCTTTCGCTATGACTGCATTGCACGTTCCGTGCAGTTCTGGCGTTTTTTTGTTTTTTTTTCTAGAGGCAAAATTGTAACAAAGGTGATCCAGCGATTCTAACAAAGGTCACAATGGTGATCCGGCGCTCATAAGAAGGCGAGATGCAACCAACTGTGTCCATGAGGGCAATGCAGAGGATGCTGAAGAAGTTAGCCTTGACCTGCGAGAAGCGCTCTGGAAACACACTTCTCATGAAAGTGACGCTCGTAACACATTACATAACTCTTCATGCGTTTGTTTCACAAGGACTGAAAGTTTGAAATATGTAATGGTTGAGGTCACCAAAGCCTGCTACATTAAAATGCCACGGCTCTTGGTAATTTACTTCATCTTGTCCATGCAATGTCCAACTATTCCAACAATAACAGGCTGTCCTGTTTCACTAATGTACTGTTTGTGACAATGCAAACATTCAATCATGTAGATAGAGAAGAGGACAATGCAGGTTATAAAAGTAGAAACCACACTTTATTCTATTCACATGAAAAAGGCAGCCTAACACAAAAGTGACAAAAAGACACTTCAGAAAAAGCGAGTGAGAAAAGAATGAAAAATCAACGGTGAGCATGGCAAATAAATAAGCAACAAACAAACACGTCACACCAGAAGTGCGAGGAAGAAAGGCGAGAAACAGTAATAGTATCTTAAAGCCAGACAGATCGTCTCCAGAACACTTGTCAATGCTTTCCAGTGTCGCGTATGAAACGTTTCAAATGATAAATTCATTAGCTGCCCCTCGTAAAAGAGAGATCTATCACTGTTATCTCTGCTGCTGCAATGTTGACTGGAATGCCCAAGCAGCCGCGACGCAAACAAAAATAAAAACCACGCAAAGCGCTCGTCTCTGACATGCACACGCGTGATGTGGACATTTAAAAAGTGAAGGATAAGCTCAACTGCAAGAAAATTCCACAATGTTGATAAATCTTTCTATGCCCAAGCAGTATATTCAACTGAAACAATTGGGGACATTAAATGTGGAACGCCAGATCAGTTAAAGGGCCAGCAAACAATCCCGAGGTCCAAAAATTGTTATAAAGAGAAATATGTGCACTTTTGTTTTGTGAACATGCTACGACAAGAATTTGATGAGTGCGTGCTATGTTAAGGATATTACAGCGGTTAGAGCATCGGTTCCAGCGGTTTCAAATTCTCGCGTGGCCTCGCCACCCTTTTTTCTCACAGCAAGGCGCAGCCCGCCGTCGTGACTGGTTTAGAGCAATCGATGGACATGCGCAACGTCAAGTCACCAATCTTTGCGTCACTGCGTGTGAAAGGAGGATTGGTCACGTGTAGGAAAGGAGCACGGGAATTGTTTTCTGTAATGGAGGCTCTGCCCCGCGCTGTATTATTCGGAAAACGCGATAGCTGCAGTCTACTCAACAAGTGGCCGAGCTTTTTTTGGAGGTGTAAAAACAAAGTCGGAGCATGTCCACTGACCCTTCAAAACCAAGCTGTTTGAGAACTGTGTCGTTAACTTCAAGTTGCCAGGTTCACGTTTAGATGAGTTACATTATGAAACGGCTTAAATCGCAACCCAAATGTCAGAGTGACATTGCCAATTTTGAAGTCTTTTGGCAACATTTGCTCAGACTTCGATACTGCAGTGCGCACTGCATTTCCTAGCAAACGATACTCCAGGCTTCTAGAAGACTTCGGACGATAAAGCCTCCAGCAACCTTACCGAATCGCAGACAATGAATAATATTCTAGACATGAAATATACTGCTGGAACAAACCCTTGCGAGAATAAAGGTCTCATATTTATCACAATTATCTTGTGTACCTCCTTCGATGCGCAACTACTGTTTTGCACACCTCACTCCTCAGCCAGGAAACCGACATCAGAGACATCCTCGCATTACCGAGGCTAACGACATGACGTGCGTGCTATGTGAACTAAACAGTTTCCTTGCTCAAAGGGGCACCGACAATAATTTCGCAATGTGAATTCACTTTGCCACACAAATCTCATTAACACCAAGACAGCTCTGAACAAGTGCAAAGCTCTTTAAATGTTGATATTTCTTGACATAAAAGCCTATTCTTGCATGGTGCACCTATTGAGATAAACACCATTGCAACGTCGGGCTGCAGTCATTGGTGGTGGATTCAGGGACTCTGATGCCAGCACCGTTGTGCTTGAAACGGAATCTGAGAAGAATTGCTGGGGTTTTAAGTCATCGCAATATACAGTACAAACCAAAACTTTTTTTTTTTATACATTTGTAAGTAATTTCTCAGGGTGCAGTCAAATTTAAGAGTACATCTTTAGGGCTTTTGAGGACTTGGCCTTTTATCTGATTCAAAGATACAAAGATTCAAGCTGAACATTTTTGTGTCCGTACCCCTTTGAGGTTAGTCGACAGCAACTCCGGCAGATGACCTACCATGTTGCTTCTTTGAGGCCTGCATTGTTTTGGCCTATTGCCAACTAAAATATGAAGGGGGGAGACATCACATATGAGCACCATGCAAGCCAGATGCGCCACGCTCTTCAGAAAAGGCTGCCTTGCATCTGATGTAGCAATCGCGTTACGCCGAGCCTGGCAAGACGAAATAGCTATCCTAGAAGACAAGACTTTCAGGGTGGCACAGTCGAAAAGCAAGCACCACCAGCATTAACACGAAATGGAAGGAGGGTTTCCATATTTCTCCATTAGGAAATCATATATGACTCGGGTATTTTTACGAACCGCTTCACACTCACCAGAGGATCACTGTGAGAAATAGTGACATACAGTCAAGCGACATGCAATCCGTGGGTTTGGGTTGTGATTTGGCCCATCGTGTGAACGCAGCTTGAAGCGCAAACCCAACTTGCAGGCACACACATTCTGTAGATTTTTAAGAACTCTACAACATCAGGTAAGTAGACTTACTGGCGAGAAAGGCCTCCATTTCTTTTCTAAGTTGGCCTCTGCTGCAAATTTTTTTCTAAACAAAGAGAAGACCGATCCTGGGTGTGCTGGATGCATATGGGATGATGTACGTGCATGACACTATGCACTTGTCCAGCACGACACTAAACGTTTTTTACGACTATGAAGCAACAGACTTGAGAGAGCGAAAGACGCAGAGATCAAACATGTGGGCATCAAAGCACACGGACAAGAAATGTGAAAGGAAGATATTTTTTTAAGGCACTCCCCTGAGAACATAGTTTCCGTTAAGTAAGCAGAAAGCACGAAGATTGCATTTTGACAGTGAGACTGTAACAGACCACATCGAAGAGGCATGGTGTCTGTCAAAAACTTTTTAAAGGCCCCCGCACGTTCGATTGCGAATCACTTGACAAGTTTGTGCTGTACCCTTTGTAGCTAAAAAATGTTTGGAAATCCCGATGAGAAAATTTCGCTGCTGGCTTCAGTAAGCAACAAAACAACAGATGCGGTCTGTTAAAAATTGGTTGGCCGGACGAGTCTCATACACAGGTAGAAAATATTGATCATAGACGAGCAATATCTTTTTTTGATGCTGTCGGCACGCGCTCTCTGCCGGATGACCGCAAATGGTGCTTCCTCTGTGAAAATTTCACGAGCCTGATATCCTTATTTTAATTAAACTATGTTTGTCACAGGATAAGCAACACTGCAATCTTTAAAAGTGCAGCAAGCCATAACAAAGTATTTAGCAAAATGGCAAAAGAAATACCAAAGCAAAGCGCAAACCAGCAGCATGAAGCCACCCCACATTCTTTTGGCTTCCACAATAAAAGCTGCTTTAGAAAAGACAGAAGGTGCAGGTAATAAAAAATAACAATAGTAATAATAAAGTTTGTCTCGTTATCACCTATTCCCTGCCCTTTCAATGAGGCTGGGTTGGCAACCACTTCAAACTGTACCAAGTTGAGAGCAACACAACCAACAGCAAGGCTAACCATTGTAAGCAGTTTCTCCTTTAGAGGTGAAAGATTGAACACGCAGACATAACAGAGTTCGAAAAATAAAAATAAAGCTTGGTTTGTGCGTTGGTCACCAGTGTTCGAAGCATTTCCAAACTTGCAATATCATCACCCCCCCCCCTGAGCACCCCCTATTGCGCGACGAAACCCGGCGCTTGAAGTCTCAACGTGTAACAGGAATTTTCCTCGAAGCTCTTCTGCACCTTCCGCCAAGGCAGTTCATATTATTATTTGGTGGTCATTAATCGTCGTCGAAAAATCTGCGAGTCTGTGGAGGCTCACTTTGCTGCTACAGGCTCAGGGTTGCGCTTCCTGAGCTCCGAGCCGTCACCCTCGCCCTGTTGCTCGGGCGTGTCGTCCAGGATCACGTCGTCGTCCTGCAATTGACCCCGTAAAAATTTAAGTGTAACAGGAGTACTGGCATAAAGATTTTGCATTCCTTCTGTTGAAATTGGCAGCTAACAACACACTTGTCATGGCTAGAAACCCTGTTTGCTTGAGCGCACAACAGTTAAATATACCGAGATGGTGTCATAGCACCAAGTCACAGTTTCGGTTTCAAAGAGCGAAGAGTGAGGTGGGACCGAGAGTGGTTTTCACGTAGGCATTGCTGGCTGCGTGAGCATGCAAAATGGAACGAACAGGAGCACTGAATCGGCAACATTTTTCAACGGAGGCTTCATGGGTGCTGCTCTGGGTTGTTGTAAATACGTGTGACGCCTCCAAATCAACTACGAAGGCAAGGCATAAACATCAGTGTTTGAAATCTAGTGCAAGTTCATAAAGCAGATGCTCCTTTCCATTGAAAAGCTCTGCAAGGAGAGAGCCCCTGCAAGAATAATGTCAGCCTACAGAAGTGGCTGTTGGTCTTCACAAGGGTGGAAGCGGTCTTCCGCAGGGGTCACTAGAGCAGAAGCTGTGAATTTTGATTCTAAGGGCGCGGTAACATAAGCACATGACATGATTTGTAGAACCTCCTATACGTTGCGCGCTCTCAAAGGTAAGACATCGCATGAAAAGAGCATTTCTCCTTGGATCGACCTCACTTTTTCTCTTACACCAGTGTTTTGTGAAGTTACGCGATTTCGGATCTAAAAGAGTAAGCGGTCAGCCTTAGTTTGTATGTTAACGGGGTTGTGACGTTGACAAAGGAAACAGTTGCCGTTTTCATGACTGAACTTTTTATTTGGGCGAACCCGGGTCCAGAAAACGAAGCGTCACTCTACAAGCAATGCACGCTGTGGACTGAATAGACTGATAGCAGAGAACATAGAGCATCGGCCATCAATAATCTGCCAAGCACTGAAGTATGTCAGCACATTATTGAAGATTCCAGCGTTATCGCTAGTGGTTGCGCAAGTTCCAGAACTCTAACGTACGCATTGTGCATGTAATTTCAATAGAAGATTATCTAGACGATTTCCAGTCATTCGGGCAAGGTTTGCACAAGGCAGTGTTACACATATAATAGGGCAGTAACAAAAATAGAAGAAAAGAAGCGCACGTGGTATTAATTACTATTTGCCAAAATTGCATTCATCGCTTCGGCAGAAAAACAGATTTTTATTTTTTCAGTTTTTATGGTTCGACAGTTTCCCACGAAGAACACGTGCTGCGCTTGGCGGTTGCTCTGCAACGGTGCGGTGAGATTTTTGCAACACCACTGCCTTGCATGGTGCTCGCACCATACGTGAATCGCACCATACGTGAATCGAAACACGACGTGACCGAACTCCACGTATATGGTTGCGGCTGCATTCTTTGTGTACCCAACGCCTTTCGCTCGGTCGATCATAGAACTCGGCTAAATTTGGCATCGCACACGCAAATTGTCGTTTAGGCACAATTTGGCACAGCAGGTCAGATTGGTGCAGAATGGCGCAATCGGCACAGCACCTCCACCCCTGTTTTCAGCATGGTCAAAAAACGCTGCCGATTAGTAGTTCTAAGTTAAACTTGATTAGTTAAACTTTGATTTAATTATCATGAAAGTAGTGATGCCAACTTGACGAAGCAGGAAAGAAAACAACTACAAAAGAATTATACTGCAAAAGAGCACGTAAACTGCCCCACACAAGCGAGCGCCTCCTCTACTTTTGCAGCTGATTACAAATTTCCAAGCGATACACTAAAATATAATCTCCACTGATGCTTCACAGCTCCGCCTATGCAACAAGTGCTTGAGCACTTTGAACTAAGTGCAAGGCACTCATGGTAATTTTCAGGGTTCTCAGAGCGAAAGCATGACCTACGAGGCCCGCGTTCTAAGATGATACCTGTGACGACATAGTCAGCAAAATTAAGGCCTCTGAGGCCTATGTTGATTAGAGCGGTTGTGTTGGCACATGACAAGAGGTACTCCCATAATATGCTTCCCGCAATCTGAATGTGTTGCCATTGCATGTTTGTGAGCCATTGTCATCATTTGCCACTCCACAGACGAGAAGCTTTCCATGACTTCCAGATGCACTCGATGTTTTTCTACGAAGAAAATTTCGTTCTCACTATCTTCAATTATGGTCCTGTTCTGAACACCCGGCCTCCCCTCTCCTCCAGTTTGTCGGTAATTTGTAATTTCAACTAGTAGAGGGAAAGAGGGGCCTTGCTTGGGACTTTGCCGTAATCATGTAAACATGGCACCGCTTGAATACCCCTAGAAGAAAGCTTTTTGAAAACACTCGCTTCCTTGGTCAAATATCGAAAGCTTCCCTACAAAAGATTAAGTCCATAATGGAATGTGTATCAACATTGTTTATAATGTGAAATGAAGCATTCCTTGATTCAAACCAATGACAAGTGCATGAGAAGGCCCACCAAAAGTTGAGCTTTAACTCACCGACTTGTTCCCGGCTTCAGACTCGCTTCTTTCGTCCTCCTCTTCGTTGTCGGACTCTGACTTCTTCACAGGTTTGTACGAGGGTAGCTTTGGAGGGAATACTGTGTCTATGATGCACACGATCAACTGCAAACATTGATGATTAAAGAAAAGATACAATGAACTTTCACAAATCCGCATGAGTGGACACTTTATTGATGCAATTTGACTGAGCTTTTGACACGTGCTTCCAATCGAACTTCCGACTGTAAGGCATGTTTCGTCGAACATCATCTTCTGCAGGTTTGGGTCAATATTCTTGCAACATCGGCCCGGGCATACTCTACTTTGATAGGCAAGAAACCAAGCAAGCAGATGTGCAAGCCTTTGAGGGAGATATGCAAAAGTCTGGCCTGACAATTTCTCAATAAAGGTATGTGTCTCACACTCATGGCTTGAAATTCAATTGAGTTAAAAATGCAAGCTTTTATTCAACAATCATCCATAACAATGAGAACACAGATGTTCAGACAATGCCAACTTATATGGGAGTCATAGATGCTCCTATATTCATTTTACTTCATAATAAACATAAGCACTTGTTAGGCTAAACTAGCTTAATAAAATACAATGACACAGTATGCAAAGCTTTCGAGAAATCCGTCAGTGCATACCAGGAATCAGATGACGGACAAGAAGCGACTTATCAGGTGAGTGTATTGCTAACGCCTCGTGCAATTTATGGGCGGAGGGTAATTCATCATCATCAGCCTGACTACGTCCATTGCAGGACAAAGGCCTCTCCCATGTTCCGCCAGTTAACCCGGTCCTGTGCTTGCTGCTGCCAATTTATACCCGCAAACTTCTTAATCTCATCTGCCCACCTAACCTTCTGTTTCCCCCTGATTCGCTTCCCTTCTCTGGGAATCCAGTCAGTTACCCTTAATGACCAGCGGTTATCCTGTCTACGCGCTACATGCCCTGCCCATGTCCATTTCTTCTTCTTGATTTCAGCAATGATATCCTTAACCCTCGTTTGTTCCCTAATCCACTCTGCTCTCTTCTTGTCTCTTAAGGTTACACCTACCATTTTTCTTTCCATTGCTCGCTGCGTCGTCCTCAATTTAAGCTGAACCCTCTTTGTAAGTCTCCAGGTTTCTGCTCCGTAGCTAAGTACCGGCAAGATACAGCTGACCTTCCTCTTGAGGGATAGTGGCAATCTACCTGTCATAATTTGAGAGTGCTTGCCGAATGTGCTCCACCCCATTCTTATTCTTCTAGTTACTTTAGTTACTGTGTTTAGTGACACAGTATACTGATGCCCTAAATATTCAGTACCGCACCATTTTATTTATCCATGTGCCCTAAAGGCCCGAGGGCATTACATGGGGGTGGGGGGGGGGTAATAGTGTACATACATGAAAACTAATACGAACAATAAACCAATAAAATGTATGAAAAAGTAAATAACAATATATAAATAATGTACAAAATCGCAGAACTGTAATTACAAAGTCAAAACTACACTAAAAAGGAAGGGGTAACACAAGAACAAGCGAGGCTGAACTAATCATATGCATCCGGGTGCAACAAGAGTAAAAAGATCTTTATATTAGGTTTCTCTTTTGCGATGTCAAAAACAGCATGCTTGTGGCAAAAACATGCTTTAAAGCAAAAAGAAAGAGAGAGAAAAAAAAATGGTCTCGTGATCAGCTGACATGAATGCCTGTGGAAAAGGCATGCTTCACTACAACATACTGGTGACGCGCAGACAGCACATCCCCCGCACTTCACAGCGTAAGTGCATGACCATGGTGTGACCATTTGGCCATTCTAACTGGTGAAATAAAAAATTTCATAATGGCCAATGTGCTGAATTTGTGGTGTGTTTTGGTGGGAAAACACTCATTGAAGTTTTCATACAGAGTTTTCGAAGTAGCCAGGCAAGAATTTTGCCAGCAGTGCAAGTGGGCAAATCGCTGGGGCAACTGCAAAATGTAGGTTCGCATACATCACGAATTCAGTCGGACTGTCCTTCATTAATTCCTTTATATTTGCAGAAAGAATGGGCAAATGAAGACGCGCTAACGTCGTGAGATGCATGCGACATTCTGCCCGTGTGTCCCTCCTGTGTTGCAGTGAAGCAAGTTCTCTTTCCCACAGGCACAATTTTAACTGAGCCCGAAACTGATCTATTTTTTGTGCTGGAAGCAGCAAGGCTTGGGTGCTTTATCTGTCACACATTAGTATAGTTACATTGCACTGTTTTGTGGCTCCTAAGGGCCGTAGTTTCTGCAAATTAGCGGTGAAATTGGGTTCATAAATTGTCAGATAACCCAAAGTTTTCGAATTGACCAGAATGGGCTGACCGCCCCTTTATATTGTCACGGGGTCGTGAAGTGATTGAAGGCAGGTGACGGAATGGTCAGATCAATCTGTTTATTTGGGCGAACCTGTGCCGGCTAAAGGGAAAGTCGGGTTACGGTAGCGCACTTGCATTGATAGCAGCGCATGCAGCGTCGATTAACTGACAAGCGGCGAAGCACGTGGGCATTTATACACTTGCCATCGAATGTTCTAGCATTATCGCTAGCGGTGACGTAGGTTCCAGATTAATGTGCACAGTTCGCAGAGTAGACGTGATCTTATCGAAATAATCTACTACAGTCCTGAAGCTTCTCGAAAACTGCAGGCGCGGTTTGCGCTGAGAATTGGGTAGTGTATTGAAGCGATAACAAAACTCAAGAAATGGAACATGCCAATATTATCCACTTAAACTTACACGGGCAAAATATGAGACAGCGCAAATCCTTTGAATTAAGTAGGATTTCGATATAACAGAGTTCGAATCAATGATGTGTCACTTTATCTTCTTCCACGGATCATCAACGACACCTATTTCAGGAAAGAAACGTATAACTCACCAGACCCAAAACGGCGCCAATGACGATTGTTCCCAGGGCAAAGAGTATGTACGAGCCCCAGTATGGAATGCCATAGTAGTCAACCAACGTCGTGTGCAAAGCCTAAAAAAAAAAAAAAAAAAAAGCATGCTAAAATGTGACATAGTATGTTAAAAAGACACTTTTTAACCGATTTTTCCAAAATGATAATAATAAAAAAAAAGCCGGTCACTAATCGCACGTGACTTAGCTTCTTTCACCCGTGCCTCCCCCCCCCCCCCCCTTGCTGAGCTTTAAGCACGCGTGTTAGAACAGGAGAAGAGAGAAAGCAATTGTAGCATGCGACAAATCTCTAACTCTGTTCGAACTTGTCTAACTCTAGAAATTTTTGCGATGGTCGATTTGCGAAGCAATGAAATCCTTCAGTGAAACCATTCAATGTCATTAGAAGAGTGTTGAGGGGTCCCTTTAACACCGGTCTGCTCCTCTACCCACTCTGCTCTCAGCTGGTTTCTTAAGGTTAGATGGTTTCCACGGTTTCCAATAGGTTTCCACGGCTCGATGCACAATTTAAGTTTACAGCTTTTTTTGTACGCCTCGAGAGTTCCACTCTGTCTGTAAGTATCAGTCAGATGCAGCTGTTATATACGTCTCTCTTGAGTGATAGTGAGAAACTACCACTCAAGATTTCGACATAGAACATTGTAAAGAAAGCTGCAGGCCAGCACATACCCTCAGACTCATGGACAGCTTGAAGAACTGCGCCACCAGAGACATCCTGGAAGAAAAAAAGAAAGTAAGCAAGAATGGTAAACTGTAGTTACTGGAATGATTATAAAGGCCCAACCCCATCAGCGCGAAAATGCACGCAATAGCGACAAAATAGGACGTTTGCTTCAACGTGTCACCCGGTCGTTTTCATGCGGTTTTTCAGATTTGGAAACCGTTGCCTATTGCCTGGAAGTGCCCTGCTCAAAGCATTAGAACAGGTTGCACATGAGTGATGTATGTACTGCCGATCGTTTCCACATGTCAATGTGCCGCGAAACTCCTCTCCGCACAAGTCATGTGTGTGCAACTAAGAAACAACAAAATGTTTCAGTTTGTGATTAGAAAGAAGGGCTGCAAGGCAATAATAAACACCTTCCATTTCACTATGCAACAACACATTTCTTTTTCACATTGCATACCACTGCCTGCGTGGCATTTCTGGTACGAGTTGATGGCTTCACGCCATCAACAGTGGAGTTCGCTCGCCGAAGTGGTCACGTGAATGAGGTTTGTCTGCACAATCGACTGTTCACGCGAAGGCGATGTACGTTGACTCGCTCGTTGCACATATTTTCGTGGTAATGTTGTTTGGCCTTAAATGTGCCTACTTACTGCTGCAACCAGGATTGCACTCTAGGCTCCCCAACACTGGCCTACTTCTACATTAATTCAAAAAAGCTGGCTTCCGAGCCAGACAATTTATCATGTTGACTAGAAATACATAGCAAACAAAAGGGTTGTAATGATGTGAAGAGCTCGAGAAGACATGATTGATTTGATTGATATGTGGGTATTAACGTCCCAAAACCACCATATGATTATGAGAGACGCCATAGTGGAGGGCTCCGGAAATTTTGACCACCTGGGGTTCTTTAACGTGCACCCAAATGAGCTCGAGAAGACAACAACTGAAGAGAACACAATGTGATGCTTTGTCGCGCTAATTGGTCTCGAAACTCTTTTTTGCAACTGCACGTCTTTTTTTTCTTGGATTCAGCATTCAGTAAGACTTGACAAAGCAGCCCAATTGACGCTGTCATGTGCAAGGCCAATGTGAACGTGTACAACAACTTGCTTTGACGATTGCGACATGCAAAATCATCTACGCCCCAAAAAGGATAAGGTTTTTAGTAGGATGGAGCCCAAAGTGATTCATGGAGCCAGAAGAAGGAATGCCCCTGAAGCCAACATTGCAACGAGCTCCGTCGTCGAAATCTATACTATTTGTTCCACTGCTGTCATTTAAACCACTTGTCGGCAAAAAATAAGGAGCTATTTAAACTTTTCTTCAAAATTCTGTGACCCATACCCCTGTTACCCCAGAACTCTCGATCTCGATCAGTGAGGCCGATTTGGACTAGATTTTGCAGCTGCTACACAGTCCACACTAGCTCTGAGTGAATTTGGCACACAGACATAAGCTAAATCATAACCTGAGGCGAGATAACTAAAAGTGACACTGTTGCAGCATGTCATCCAGTTTAACCTAACTTGGATTAACCTTGAACTCTGTTAAACATGCCCGCATAACACTGTAAGCCATCTAGATGCAATCAATATCCATCTTGGCCGCGTCCAGCAAAGAACATTGCATTTCTGAAGACGAACTCATAAGCACTTGAAGTGTGATCAATGCAACCCACTTCAAGTTGAAAAGAGTTGATACTTTTTCGACAAGCTGAAAAGATTTAATACAATAGAAATAGAGTTAACTTCTTGCTCTTAACACATGAAGTAGTCACTCAAGTATTTGTTAGGTAGAGACCCGTTAACCTAACGATGGCTGCCAGCTATGCCTAAAGTCTTCATTGTCCCTCCTACAGAGAATTTGCACAGAGACTTCATCCACTAATGCTGCCTCAATTTCGTGACACCATGCACTTCGTAAGTGACTCAGATAGTTGGCTCTCTCATACAGACACGCATTTGTGTAGCCGGTCCAAAATTTGCCCATCGCAGTACATTACTTCAGGGATTTCGACACCCACTCAGCCAAACATTATGTCTGAGGTAGTAACGAAGAAACTTTAACTACTACAGTGAAATCCCGTTATAACGAACCTCAGATTAACGATTTTTTCAGATTAACGAATATTTCGGAAATCCCCTTCCAAATGTCCATTGGTTCAATGTAAAAATATTTCACTACTACGAATTTCAGAATAACGAATGTTTCAGAATAACGTATCAAATTTTATCACCCTGGTACCTTAAGAGCACTTCAAAATAACGAATTTCTAGCGTAAAAATTACGTACGGCGGTCTAAATGCCCAGCGCCATATGTGGCACTATCATCATCATCAGAGCTCCTGCTCATTTCTCCATGCGTTGCCTTATGCTAAATGCGCACTAGCCTGGCTAGCCCTATCGCCATCGCCAGTATCTTGTTTTTGGATGTTTTTTTTTTTTTTGCATGCTCGTTGAGCCAGGTTGAGCCTAACCTCGCCGCCTTTGTTTTGTTACGTCGACCGGCAACGTTGCACGATTGTCGTACGGCTTTCTCGTTTTAAAGGTTAGAGCGATTTGTTTCTGCGTTCGCGATGAGCTCCGGAAGCAGCGCGAAAAAGAAACGGAGGCAGTTTTCTTTGAAAGAAAAAGTGGATATTCTTTCTCAAGTGGACGCCGGTAAAAAACAAATCCACATTGCGAACGAGATGGGGGTTGCACCATCAACAGTTGCAACCATCCTGAAGGACCGACAAAAGATCCTCGAGCTGCACCGAGGGTCCCAACTCGCACCGTCAAGAAAACGGCTCCGACTTGGGAACTTCCAAGAAGTAAATGCTGCAGTACTAACTTGGTTCAAGGACGCGCGTTCTCAAAATGTGCCGGTGTCGGGACCCATGCTGCAGGAAAAAGCCCGGCAATTCGCTGATGCTTTGGACATCACAGGCTTCGAAGCAAGCGCGGGGTGGCTTCATCGTTTCCGTGAAAGGAATGGAATCACCTGGCAAGTGGTGTCTGGTGAAGAGAAGGCGGCAGACGCAGCAAGCGCTGCTGCATGGAGGGACGAGAAGTTCCGCGAAATCGTCGCTTCATACTCTGAAGATGATATATTCAATGCGGACGAAATGGCGTTCTTCTATCAAATGCTTCCTGATAAAACCATGCATTTTAAAGGGAACAACTGCAAAGGCGGCAAGCAGTCCAAAGTCCGGATTACGGTATTGTTATGCTGCAATTCCACAGGCACCAAGAAGCTGAAGCCCTTGGTGATCGGCAAATACAAGAAGCCTCGCTGCATGAGGAACGTTGTTTCATTGCCGTGCGATTATCGGGCTAATTCACGCGCGTGGATGACACGAGAGTTATTCTCTGAGTGACTACTAAAGGTGGACGATGAGATGAGGAGCGCAGGTAGGAAAATCCTGATTATCGCCGACAACTGCTCGGCGCATCTTGTTAATGTCAGGCTGACAAATGTACAGCTAGAATTCTTGCCTCCGAACTGTACGTCCTTGCTCCAGCCACTGGACCAAGGCATCATAAAAAGCGTCAAGGCCCATTACCGGACACGCCTGGTTCAGCGATTGCTGATAAATCTTCGGATGAAGCTGCCTACCTCCATCAATGTACGACAGGCCACAGAAATGGTTACCGGGGCCTGGTGGAGCGTTACATCAACCACCATCCAGAACTGCTGGAAGAAGGCAGGCTTGGTAGTAATGCCATCTGAATCTGAACAAGGCAGCGAAGAAAGCGACGCGAGTGGCATGTGGCAAGAAGTCGTGGAAAGACTCGCGATGGATGCCTCGGTGACGTTCGAGGACTATGTGCAGTGCGACGACGAAGCATGCACGTCAGCCGAACTGACGACCGATGACATCGTCAGTGCTGTTCGTGGTGATAACAGCGACGAGGACGCCAATGGCGAAGACGACGCTGAGACCGCGCCCGTTAGCCAACCAGAAGAATCGCTTTCCAACGCCGACATCATGGAATGCGTGCGAAAGATGCACACTTACCTTGGCAGGTGCAGCAATGCCACCGAAGCAGAGCATAAGAATGTGGACAACTTCGAAGCGTTCGTCCTGCGGCAGTTGAGCGGCACCCGCCAGGCCAAGATCACCGACTTTTTCAAATAAACGTGCGCTCATTCCGGAATACTTCGCGTTTTGTTTCTTTTCACGCTCGTCATGAAATCAAGCGTTTGCGGATGTGTACACAGCAAAGGTAAGCGACTCTTTTTGTTGCATTTACGATTTTTAATGCGAATTTTCGATGTTTTCACTATAACGATATTTCAAAATAACGAACTATTTTCCACGGTCCCTTCAAATTCGTTGTATCGAGATTTCACTGTAATATGTGTAGCATTTACAATAGCCAAGAAAAGGTGATTATGGTTCCTGCGTAAACCAACTAGCACAACTGTCTCTCACACGTGAATGACAGCCATGCCACAATTCTGTGGGCAGAGCATACAATTTTTTTATTTCAGTTGTAATGGAATATAGCATCATTAAATAAAACAAACTGAAACCGCAAAACCGAGGTGTGACACACGTCCAGCATGCAACACTGGTATCCGGAGAGGCTTAAAATTGCCAATTCACGGCAAACGACCCTTGCAAAAAAAAAGAGTGCCAGAGTTGCTGGACTTACTGTATGGACTGTGGGCTCTTCCATGCAGAGACTGGCTCAATGCTCTGCCATTTCTTCTCCTCGATGAAGTTGATAAAGGACTCCTTGTCTCGCGTGCCACGGTACTGCCTAAACTCGCCATCTTTGACGCTACGTGTAGAAACAATACAAACAAACATGTTGTAAAAGATACGAAAAAAACAAACAATGACCGCAGCAGTTTTATGACATGCACATCACATCACCACAGTCATTAGTGCCACAATACTGACAACCCTAGTGCCGCATTTTTTGGAGTGGTTTGTCTCTAACATACACACACTTCCACAGTGTGCACACTTTTGTACACAGCAAGGACAGAAGAAAACCTCCGTGCCACCTTGTCATTTCTGTCATGATGCACACGCCATGACGTGGGTCTCCCGTCATTCTCGTCTTCATCTCTCATCCACCTTCATCATGCTCTGTCGTGCTATGATAATTGTAGTCATCATCATCATCAGCCGGACTACGTCCACTGCAGGACAAAGGCCTCTCCCATGTTCCGCCAGTTAACCCGGTCCTGTGCTTGCTGCTGCCAATTTATACCCGCAAACTTCTTAATCTCGTCTGCCCACCTAACCTTCTGTCTCCCCCTAACCCGCTTCCCTTCTCCGGGAATCCAGTTAGTTACCCTTAATGACCAGCGGTTATCCTGTCTACGCGCTACATGCCCGGCCCATGTCTATTTCCTCTTCTTTATTTCAACTATGATATCCTTAACCCCCGTTTGTCCCCTAATCCACTCTGCTCTCTTCTTGTCTCTTAAGGTTACACCTACCATTTTTCTTTCCATTGCTCGCTGCGTCGTCCTCAATTTAAGCTGAACCCTCTTTGTAAGTCTCCAGGTTTCTGCTCCGTAGCTAAGTACCGGCAAGATACAGCTGTTATATACCTTCCTCTTGAGGGATAGTGGCAATCTACCTGTCATAATTTGAGAGTGCTTGCCGAATGTGCTCCACCCCATTCTTATTCTTCTAGTTACTTCAATCTCGTGGTTAGGCTCTGCGGTTATTACCTGCCCTAAATAGACATAGTCTTTTACAACTTCAAGTGCACTATTACCTATCTCGAAGCGCTGCTCCTTTCTGAGGTTGTTGTACATTACTTTCGTTTTCTGCAGATTAATTTTAAGACCCACCTTTCTGCTCTCCTTGTCTAACTCCGTAATCATGAGTTGCAATTCGTCCCCTGAGTTACTCAGCAATGCAATGTCATCGGCGAAGCACAAGTTACTAAGGTATTCTCCATTAACTCTTATCCCTAACTGTTCCCATTCTAGGCTTCTGAAAACCTCCTGTAAGCACGCGGTAAATAGCATTGGGGAGATTGTGTCCCCCTGCCTTACACTCTTCTTGATTGGTATTCTGTTGCTTTCTTTATGAAGCACTATGGTAGCAGTTGATCCCCTGTAGATTTCTTCCAGAATGTTTATATATACTTCATCTACGCCCTGATTCCGCAGTGTCTGCATGACGGCTGATATTTCTACTGAATCAAACGCCTTCTCGTAATCTATGAAGGCTATGTATAGTGGTTGGTTATACTCTGAGCATTTCTCTATCACCTGATTGATAGTATGAATGTGGTCAATTGTTGAGTAGCCTGTTCTAAATCCTGCTTGTTCCTTTGGTTGATTGAATTCTAATGTTTTCTTTACTCTGTTAGCAATTACCTTTGTAAATAGCTTGTATACTATTGTAGTATACCATATCAAATCGTAGTATACCATATCAAATCGTAGTATACCATATAACAAAATTGTAGTGTACCATATCAAATCAACAAGATGAGCACAAGACCGCAAAGACGTCTGTAGCTACATAGATAAATGTGGTCAACGTGCTCCTGTTCTGACAAAGAATGCTTCACAACCTTTTGCGGCTTGTTGTCGGAACCTGCTCAACAATGCAAAACAGTGGCAGTGGTCCATGTTTGAGCAGGGTAGGACAAGTGCTTTTGCAGATGAATCATGCAAGTGTTTTTTTTTTCTTGGTACATTATGTGCCATACATGACAGGGTTAGTAAACCTAGTTACCTGAGCTTTTAGTATCACATGACAATGCACGAAAGGTAGAAAAAGGTTTTGGACTGCATATCTGGGTTAGGGGAAATCCATAAATCTAAGGCATTGTCACATGCACAAACCAGCAACCTACAAAGTGTTGTGTTTCATGATCCTTTTCTGATGATGTGTATATTTTGTGCAGCTGTTGAATCATAAGTTGCAACATGCAGACGCGCTGTCTAGGCCTTCTAAGATGCCATTAGCAAGAGCTACAGCGCCTAGAATATTCTAGGCACTATAGCTTGAGCTTTTTCCTGTCTTTTTAAAATACTCCAACTGATCCTTTATCATTGCAAGCTGAATGCAGAGCATGGATTGCCCCATGGCACCGTTATGTAGAAGTCGTTGCAATTGTGCCGTGTATTTCGCTATAGCGCAACTGGAATCTGGGATTTGCTGAAAGTCACGTATAGAATGTTTTTGACACTGTAGATCCCCTTATAAATCTTTTTTGTGCACTGCACTCTGCAAGCTTTGGTTTCAAGTGTATGCATCTATCAGTCAAATGGGCTTTAGCGAAAGAGTTAGGTGACAATGGCATTACGGCGAATGCCATTTGATTTGCCCAAGATGCACTGTGTAGATGCCATTAAACCTTAAGGCATTAAGCAGTTAATGCCATTTTCTGTGGCCATGCAACACCCACATAAAGCTAATTTGCAAACATGTCTGCTAAGTAATACATACTACTCCAAATGCTTGATGCGTACTGCAGTGAGCATGCTTTTGTGCCGAGAGCATGCATTTCTCAGTCGAATGGGTTGTAACGAAGGTGTCAAGTAACGAATGATTGATCTGATATGTGAGGTTTTACGTCCCCAAACCACCACATGATTATGAAAGACGCCGTAGTGGAGGGCTCCGAAAATTTTCACCACCCGCGGTTCTTTAACGTGCACCCAAATCTGAGCACACGGGCCTACAGCATTGTCGCATCCATCGAAAATGCAGCCACCAGAGCTGGGATTTGATCCCGCGAACTGCGGGTCATCAAGTAACGAATGGCCTTAGGGTAAATGCCAATTCATTTCTCCTCATTGCAGCACGTAGATGTCGTTCAAGCTTAAGACATTAGGTAGTTATTGCAGTTTTTCGCGCCCGTGTGGCGCAGGTGCAAGACTGATTTGCAAACGAGCCTGCCAAGTATTACTCAAGCTCATCGCAAATACGCCGGTACGAACTATACAGGCTGCGTTTTTCTTTGGCAACGCGTTGTCAAAGCTTGTTCGAGCAAAACTCACTGATAGATTGTCGGGAGCGCCGTAACCATGAACCTCCCGCTGAGACCTGGAATTGAAAGAAACAAGAACGACTCGACGTCAGCTCGAAAGGTCGGTGTACCACGGTGACAATCGCCCTCCCGCGTGCATTGGTTTCATCGACTCTCGACGTTCACCTGGGTTCGTAGTGACGTCGACGTGGGCAACTTTGACGCCCAAGTCTTTGCTCCACTTCGAGAAGTCGTTCCACACGGGCCCCAGCGCCTTGCACGCCGGACACCAGGGCGCGAAGCTGAAAGATAACCACACAATGCAAGGAAAATAACGTACCGTTTCTCGCGACAACGCTCGCGACGTTGGCATAACGAGGCGCACGTTTTCGGTGCTTTCGAAACGCTGCGTACGTACGTGACGGTGCAAGCGAAAACGGCGGAAAGCGTGCGAAGACGCACTAGCGGCAAGATCGGGATCTTAAGCGTGCGTTAGCGTACGGAAGCATCGCTGACCACTCGCACTTGTACAAAACGAGAACGCGTTACAGTTAACCCCACCCCACTGTAAAAACCAGCCCTCTCGATCAGATATCCCGGCGATAATAGGACAGCTGAATAAAAGTAAAGTTCGACGCTGGGGTTCACTCACAATTCGACCATCCATTCTCCTTCGAGAAGCTTGGTCCACGAGTTCTCGTCGAGCTCGACAAGTTCACCGACCACGCTGACGTGTGCGCTCGACACTAGCAGAGCCACGGCGAGCCACACCGACCGCGCTGTCATGATCGCCATTTTGAACCACGAGCGCGGATGGAATGAATGCCTTTCGTAACGGCCTGAAGGTGTCGCTATCAATTCTGACGTGTCGCGCCATCTTTTAGGCAATAACGTAAACACAAATTTTTGTCGAGGCCTCAAAGACCAAAAATTACTGTAGAAGTTCTCAAAGGCCGCGTTGTTCTTCGAGTGCACGACAGGATGAACGGCGACCTTGGTAGAATCACAGATAGTTTGGTAGGCTAGCTGGTGCTAATTTGGCTTCATAATGAAGTTAAAGCGAGCGGCGCTAGAACAAATTCGACGGACAAGACGAGCACAGGGCATGCGCTTCACTCACAACTGAAGTCTTTATTAGCTAAGCGCCTCGTGCTGGACAAAAACAAAGTTGTTCCATTCCATTTATACAAGCACACAAAGTATAATTACCCCCCCCCCCCCCAAAAAAAAATTAATAAAAAAATCTGGCTGCGCATTTTGCAAGACATTATGTGTGGTGGCTTTTGTAATTGCTTGAAAGATTTAACAGCCCACTAGTCACATAATTCGCATTGTGAGACGCGTGGTTTTTAATTTTGCTGTCCTCGAGCCATCATAAGGAAAAGGTTCTTGGGATCTTTATGGTCTTGGCAACTAATATGACATACACTCAAGTACGTATTCAACATGACATATCATTCATCACTCAGGGAGAAGAGCGGTACCTGCGACACACCTGATATATGTCTTGTTCAAACTGTGATGACATTGGCCCAGACAACACTCGACGACCTGAGGTCGTCCTCATATGGTACAAACGTCCTCGGCAGTTTCAGGACGTCCTCATTTGGTCCTCTAGTCGACACTTGCAGGATTATCCCCAAAATGCCCCTTTGAGACCTTTTTAAGGACGAAGAATTGTCCTGATATCGTCTGCTCGAGGACGTTTTGAGGATATGCATGTTTCGTAGGTGCATGCAGCTTTCGCAATTCGTGTTTGGTTAATTTTCTGGCTGTTAACGAATAAGTCCACGGGATTTCGTATGCCTACTTTCGAGTCATAATAGTAAAGTACTTCTCGATCATTAAAATGAGATAGTTACACGAGGAAGCACTTCAAGCCAACACGAGAAAGACGTGTTCTTTTATTTATTATTTATTTATTTACTTTGTAAGTGATCGTAGGCCAAACTTTCTGCCTGCACGTTTTCGTTGGTCGTGATCTACCGCCGACGTGCATACGGAATTATATCGCACTGACTGTGGTCTGACCCGTTTCCCCAATGAACGCACGTGCGGCAGACCAAGTTTGGTGCGAGTATAAACGGTGTCGGCTCCAAAATGAATGCAGGCGTGAAAACTGTGAATAGCGAGCACGTTATTCTCGAGTGTCCAGTGTTGCAATGCCGCACGGTCCCATCGAGCAGACGACAACTGACCATGCTGACGACTGGGCTGGCCTAGGTTATCGTGAATAGAGCAGCATTGGAACTAGAACGCTGTGGGAAAACGAATGGGCGACTGAAGTTGTGGTGGTGCTAACAAAAAAAAAGCAGTACCTTAATGCGGTCACCATGCGCAGTCAAGGTGCTTTTAAATCTGGATGTCTACGACACTGTTTACCCATTTTAAAGTGACGCAACTATCATCATCATCATTATGGGCCTGCAGTAAGTCAAGTCGAGTCATTGGTCGAGTCAACATTCCAATACAACACTTCTCGCCATAGAGGAAGCTTCTCGCAGAAGCCCTCAAAGAATCGTAAGCATGCCAGGTGAGTGTCTTCTGTTAAATTTTCATATTGAAGTTGTAAGCCGCAAAGGTAAATAAATAAAAAAAGAGAGGACAGTTGATTTTCAGCCTCGCGCTGTATATCTTTACTGCTTATTCATGTATGTATGTACAAACCAACTGACTAGCCTAACAACGTGTTCTGGTGGTGGGTGTTCTTTGGTCTAGCCACCATTCTACTGTGCTCTGTGCTGTTCAAGATGGCTGAGAGCGCGGATCGCAAATTTCGGCGTGAAATTAATCGGCGCGTCAATGCTAGTTTTCAGCTTATTGACAGTGAGGCCGATGTCATAAATGACACGCGGTACGTTGACCGAGATTCCCGCAACGCCGAAAGAGAGAGCGACTTGCCCTCCGAGGCTTGTGCGGTCGACCTCGAAGACGGCCATCGTCGCCTTTGTGTTCATGACAGAGAACGGCCTTCGGCACACTCCTCGATCGTTCCAGAAACGGATGTGCCCCAAGGACACGTTTTGATTTCTGGCGACGCGTGCTACCCCAGCGGCTGCAGTGTTTCTGTGCCTCACGATCACACAGACTTCGAACGGCGTGCCTTCCATGACAGCAGCGCTGCGGCTTCGACTTCGGCGACCTCGCAGGTGAGGCAGAGGGATTCTTTCGAATTGGCACCGACTGGGAGTAACGAAGAGCAAGTTTGTGAACGCGGCAGTGTGGACAGCTTGCTGGCCTTTCGTGAGAGACTGCAAGCGTGGGCCTTACAATCTCGCGCATCGCACACTTCAGTTACATCGCTCTTGAGAGTACTACAGTCCCACGAATGCTTCAGCGCGCTCCCTTCAACTGCAAGGGCATTGTTACAGACGCCCAAGAAGTGCCTGGAAGTGTTGCAGCTGGCCGGCGGGAAATACCATCATTTCGGCCTCAGTGCAGGCCTACAGCGAGTGCTGCAAGATTGTGCAGAACTACCAAGAATTTTGAAGCTTAGCTTCAACATTGACGGTCTGCCGGTTTCAAAAAGTTCACGGGGCCAATTTTGGTGCATACTGGGACGCATAAGTAATTTGGAGGACAAAGCACCATTTATAGTGGGTGTTTTTTTCGGAAGCAGCAAGCCCAACAACGCGAATGATTTTTTGCGACCATTTGTTTGTGACATAAATGCTGCTATCACAACAGGGATTACCATTGGAGAAACTGCAATTCCTGTTAGCTTGTATGCCCTCATATGTGATGCACCAGCAAAGGCATTTGTATTATATGTCAGAAGCCACACAGGCTATTACAGCTGCACCAAATGTGACGTAAAAGGTGTCTACTGTGAGGGCAGGGTGTGCTTCCCAAACGTCAATGCTCGCAAGCGAACAGATGACAGCTTTCGCTTAAAAGTCCAGGAGGAGCATCACACAGGCGAAAGTATTCTTGAGGAACTTCCTTTTGACCTAGTGAAAGATATACCATTAGATTACATGCACCTTGTGTGCTTGGGTGTCATGAACAAGCTCTTGACACTGTGGGTACGTGGCCCAAAAGTGACCAGACTTGGAAGCAAAGTGCGTCTTGAGATGTCGGAAAAAAATTCTCAAATTGCACGGTGTGTTCCATGTGATTTTAGCCGAAAGCCGAGGAGCATTGCTGAACTTGATCGGTGGAAAGCGACTGAGTTTCGCTTTTTTCTTTTATATGGAGGACCCGTTGTTTTGTCATCACTGATTCCTGCACACATGTACAAGAACTTCTTAGCTTTACATGTGGGGATCTCTGTTCTTTCCACACCAGCTGCACCTGCAAGTGAGATAGAGTATGCCGGAAACATGCTCAAGTTTTTTATCCGGACATTCATAAGCATTTATGGCAAAGAGCATGTTTCACACAATGTGCATGGCCTGTGTCATTTGGCAGATGATGTTACACACCTTGGCCCCTTGGACTCATGGAGTGCCTTCCCATTTGAAAACCATATGTCCTCGTTAAAGAGAATGCTGAGAAAGCCAGACCTTCCCTTGGAGCAACTTTGCAACAGGCTTGCTGAGCAGGCACACCGTCCTCTGAGGCATAAGAAAACTGAAAGCCATGTCGTATTTGCTGCAGAGCATGCTGACGGGCCACTTGTTGCTCCATGCCGAGGCCCCGAGTTTAAAAAAGTAACATTGCCTGGCAATGTCATTCTTAGAGCTGAAAAGAGAAATGGGTGCTGTAGGCTAAGTGATGGGTCAATCGTCGTTATTGACAATTTTGCTCATCTCCCGTGCGGTGAGCCATGCATAATTGGAAGGAAGTTCCTCAAGTGTGAAGATTTTTATTCTCTGCCATGCCCTTCCTCCATACTGGGAATTTACTCAGTGTCTCAGCCTTCTAGTCTGCGGTATTGGCCTCTGAAGAACATCTCACAGAAATGCCTGAAAGTGTATTTGAAAAGGAAAAGCATTGTTTTCCCTCTTTTGCATGCTACAGTGCACATGTAATAAACTTTCACAACTGTGTCAGAATGTATACAGAATTTGAATTTGGCTTCTCTTTCTTTTGCAAGGTCAATACGTTGTCGTTCTCTTCCCAGAAGAGGATGATACATCTGGGATCATCCTCAAAAGTTGGCTGAAAGGCGACGGCTGCCTGTGGCCTCGACAAACTAAATATGTACATAGTTTGTTGAAGGCGAAAGCGACTCCAGGGGCTGACTGGATAGAAGTGCCTTGCACTGTTGTCCGAGAATTTGGTAAATTATTCCTTATTTATGCTGTTTTACTGCACGTTTTTCAGCGATTTGGTCAGCAATGAAGTAAAAGGTATGTAATAAACTGCAATTTCAGCATTGTAACTCTAATTGCCACTTTAGATCAAAGTAACTTCTTAAAAGTTTAGATGGGTTCGAGAATATCAGGAAAAGATATCAGAAGATGGCTTCGAAGAATATCAGAAGATAGCTTCGAGAATATCAGGAAAAAAAGAACAATTATGCGAAATCAAGTATCTCATATTTTGTGAATACTTGCATGTCAGCTGTCATTGCAGCAAAATTTAAATGATCCATTTTAATATCATGGGTGACTCTTAGTACCTGCTTGGTAATGACTTATGCAAAGGAATTGGAGTTCTACTTGTTATGTGTGACAGATCTGAGAAATGATCATGCTTATCATTTAATTAGTAGTTGTTGCCCTTCTTTCTGCAGATACATATGCCGAAGCACGGGCAAATCTGCCAAGGGTAGAAAATGGATCCAACTTGGACGGCGAGGCAGAACTTGGGAAAGGCAGAAGAAAAAAAAATAAGAGATCCTATGAGTCTGAAGATGATGAAGGGGCACCATCACCTCCAGCTTCAATGATAAGACGTATAACACCATTTTTGAACTTTACGTAAAGTGAACTGCTTGTACTTATGTTTTTTAATAGTATTGAATCTTTTTACATCCTGCAATGCCTATTTTACAATGATAGCCCCACGGAATTGCTCACACTGTTTTCTGTTATCTACCGCCAAAAGTAACACTGGGTTATCTGGCTTGTGTTTGAGTACAGCCGTGTTTGAGTACAGACATTTCTAAGTCTGTTATCCACATTATCTTTCATTTGAAGTCAATAGCAAAAGAACAATCTTTTCATGAAAGCATTAAATTTTTTAGGATGCTTGCTAATTAAAATTATGTGCTTAAACGTGGAAAATTTTTAGCATGAAATATCTGTTGTCAGTAAGAAACCCTGCAGCTTCTTCAAGCACACTAGTATACTTGCATGGCACACATACGCAAGCATTCACTACTTGCAGAAGTTATTATCAGGTAGCACTACTAGGCATTCTTAACTGTAGTGGAAATCTTATGTACAGATGAAAACTAACAGATGGAAGCTCATAGTGATCACTGAGGATCTCTAAACAGGAATAAGTACCTAAGACAAGCTGGTCAACATTTTCATACATGGACGTATTTTCGTCAAAGGCGCCTCATCATTCTTTGCATGCTAGGTTTCAAAAAAGTTACAATGATGTCTTCTTCGTGGTGTTCTTCTTGTAATGCAACACATAGTGTCAATGTCAGTACTCTTGAAATTAACATGGGGAAGGATGGCAAGGACCTTTAATGATGATGTGCCCACCTATCAAAATGTCGATCATGCTGACTAGAGGTACTTCTTCAAACAACCTATGTAGCATTATATTAATGTATTATGTTTGTGTAATTCCTGTTTTATGAACTTTGTACTTTTTCAGAGGCCGTGAGGCGAAATTTTCCGGAAACAAAAAAAAATGACATCGAGTGTGTGATTAAAGTGTGGCTTCGGCATGCTGGGGAAAAGCTCCAGAAGCAGCGCTTAAGAACTTCTCGCACTCACCATGAGGGTGAGTTTTATTATCTGTGCTGTTGAAGCTATCATAACATATGATACTTTTGCTGTTATAGTTTAAATAATTTTCTTGCCTTACTCGAATTTTGATGTGTATGCAAGCATGAACTATATAAATCATTTTCACCATTATATAATGGCTAGTTCGTACCTGCACATTATGGTAATATAATTTTCATTTTATGCTTTCAAATCTGGCATGCTGTTATTGTCTTAATATTCTTATTGATACTCTAAATTCACTTGTGCTTCAAGATATGCTGCTTTCTATTACTACAGAATGTCTTCAAAGTGTCGCGTTGTCAAGCCCATCGGATGAAGACCTCTGAAGGCACAGGGCAAGAAGTCTCATCTAGTGAAAACTGCCAAGTTTCATTCCTGAAAATAAACATGTTTTCTGTGCATTGCTGTTTTTATTGCTATACTTGAAGAAATTGTTACTGAAACCTCACAGGCAGTGCTTTAAAGAGTGTGCATGTTCAGGCACTTTTGATTGATCAGTTGTCATTTCAGCGCTCCAAAAGAAGAATTAGAGCAACTTTTCGTAAGGTCTGATGAGTGCCTAGGTCTTGTATGCTTCGTCCTCAAAAAGTACTAGACTCATCATAATGTGCTCTTTTCTGGATGCCCTGAGGACGATCTGAGGCCGGACAAACGGACTGGTTTAGGACCACTTGAGGTTCATTTGAGGGCTTCCTCAGGTCATACTTTCGTACGGTGTAGGTCATCCTCAGGACAACCTCAGGTTGTCGGAGCGTTGTCTGGGGGTATTGCTGTGCTTTGTGTAATGGGCTGGCAGCATTCAATGACCGACGAGAATATTCATGAACGACTGGCAAAATTAAATGCGCAATATTTAGGTGCCAGGAGCTGTCTGTGAATGAAAGTTTCCCATGCTTTGTACCTATTTTGAAACACTGCAAATTTATGAACTGCACATTTATGAACTGCACATTTATGAAGATAGACTTATACTGGGAGGAAATGCAAATATTACGGGTATTCTTAATGGGGAGAGTTTCTAACGTGAGCTTTGATCCCCATGAATAATTAAGGGCTTCTACGACCACATGAGTGACAGTTTGAGCTGACAGGCGTGAAGGTGTCTCCTTTAAAGTATTGTTGTGCTGGTATATAGATCGAGTCTCGTTAAAGTATAGTACGCGTTGTCGCTAAGCACTTGACAACTGATTAGGGAAACATTGAACAGCAAGTGAACGAGCCGCCAAGAGCAGCGAGATAGCTGTTGGAATTGAAGCTAGGTTGAAAGATTTCAAGACATGTGGAATTTTCGTGAGGCCAAATGAAAAAGTTTGCTCTTAAACTACACACAATTATTTGATGCTTCGCGCAGAATACATAATATATAACAAATTTGCGTGACTACTTTCCAAGATTATTCATTGCGAACATCGTGATATGCGTATCTATGCTGTTTTAAAGTAAAAGAAGAATTATTTAGCACTGCAAAATGGCATTTTAATAGTGTTATACATTTGATGAATCAGACGAGCTAACAACGGTGAAGTAACTGGGAGATTAATTAACAACTAAATTCACAATTTTTTTTTTTGGCCGCTGCCCTCTACATGGGCCAGTATCATTCTGTGAGCGTTTGATTGCTTAAACGTTGAGAGCTGAAAATGATCTTTTAAGATGAATATGGCAAAACATATTGGAGAACAAATATGCAGCTAACAAGATTATAATATTTAAAGTAGAAGCTTTTTAAGGGGCTATTGATGATTAAACTGTGTTATGATCCTACTTTTCAGACGAGTCCGTGTATTATGTATGCGAATATCATCAAACCTGCTGTGAATGAAGTTCGCAATAAGATTCTGCAGTTTTAATTTATTCTAAAACTGAAGACATTGAGCTCATAAATAATGAAGAACTTCAGACGACACAGTGGCAGTGGAATTCTTACACTTAATTATTAGCGTATGGATACTGAATATTACAAGCAATTGGACGGTAATTCGTCATCATTCAATGTACGTATGTGGAATGAGAGTGATGTGTTCAATAAACTAAAGGCAATTCAGGCAAATCAAATGTTTGATTGATATGTGGGGTTTAACGTCCCAAAACCACTTCATGATTATGAGAGACGCGCAAATCAAATGTTAACTCTGTGGTTTCGCCTGAACAGATTATGCCATATATGCCATATAAAAAGGAAAGAATAAAAATGACGTGATAAAAAGCTCAGGGCTGTAACTAGACATGCCGGAGTCACTGTGAATGTACCCCTATATGTGTAGCCATAAAAAAGACGGAAGGGTTGCATGCAAAACTGTTGTAAAATGTGTGAACAAGGTTAAGAAATAAAAATAAAGCACTAGGTCCAAATGTATCGGCTGGGCTGCTCCATGCCACCCATTCACAGGTGCTATCCCGCTACTGCAGAGCGCGGGAGCTTTTGCCTGCTGCGTTTCCGCCCTGGGCCGGTTCGCTCCTCCTTAGGCGACCTGGTCGCCCTCGGGTTCCCCTGGGGCCACCATATCGACGCCCAGCTTAGCGCGGACACCCGATCAACATAGGTCAACATGGGACAGGACTCCCAGCCTCAACCCGTCCACTAGTGCAAGCCTCCAAGTAGCTGGATTACAGGGGCACGCCACAACCCCCGGCGATGAAGCGATGTACAAACGCGAGCATTTGTATGCACCATTCTCTTGCCCTCATAAATTTTTTTTTATTATTTTGGTTTGGGAAGCCCTCAGAGCATGAACTGTCATTAGAAATTCGAGGGTGCGCACCGCAAGAACGTCACAACTAAGAACTGATACAACGCACACATTTCGACCTTTGCACGACGACATACGAAGGTTTGCTTTAGCGTTGCCAGATGCCGCCAGGGTAGCGGGAACTGAGATTAAAAAAGAGTAAAGCCTGCCACAGTCGCTCATAGATGGCAACACGTATCGCGCCGGCGTGTAAATGCTCGCTAATTTTTTACTTAGAAGCTCCAAATAAATGTTTCATTCCCTCCTCCCCCTCTTTCTTTCTTTCTTTCGTGAAATTATCCACTGAGTATACCTCTGTCGGCTGTTCTATTTCTCGAAGGGCGTTCGAAGAATACAATATTCCGAAAAAAGAAAATCATAATAGACAAAGTTGACAGAGTTCAGTGCTCGTAGTTTGAACAGTTTGGAGTTCTTCCTCGCGCGTTGTCAATCTTAATATCTTGTATAAGGTGAGTAATGACTGGAATGCAACGCATTAGTTATCGAACTGCATCGTTTTATAGCGAAAACTGTTATGAGATTGTAACAAGGGCCGATTTTGGCGACGAAGTTGTCTGCCGCCGCTCCGTGGCCGCCGCCGTCGGTGTCCACAATCGCTGTCGCGCGAAATAAAACAAAAAAAAAGCAAACAAAAAACTAAGGAATAAACAAGATTCACAACCAGGGAGTTTGCGAGGCAGACCAGTAATCTACCACAGAATGACCCTTGTGTTGAAAATGCGTTGCAAACTAACCTTACGCCTTCATGCTGGCTGAATGCCGGTTAGGATATCACGTTAATATGTGTAATGGAGCGTTTCAGACGAGTAAAATAACAACGTACCTGTCGTCACGCAATGCGAATTGCGTAAGGAGTGGGCAGTTGAACGCTTCCAACAAAAGGCTCAGATATATTTCTTCATGGTCGTCAGCCGCAGCACCAACTCGATGCACATATATATAACGCCTCAAAGGTGCGTAGCAGGCACCACGCCTCTCAGACGAACGACGAAGGCTACTAGTGAAACAGCGCGCGCTTCCCTACCTCAGGATAAATTAAGGGTGATTTATGGCGTACTGGGTGCCATGCAAGTTTATCTGGAGAAGTTGCTTTGAGAGTGTTTAAAAAGTTTATGTGTTTAAGGCCGCTCTTTTAGATTTAGTTATGATGTGCAGGAGAGTAGAACCTTGGACTGTAGTGGCACATACATGCACACTGATGTGGTCTGGCAGTTTCGTTTCTCTTTCTCTTTTTAGGGGTGAAACTCTTTATAGCGGCACCCGTTCGTCTTCTGTAGTATGTAACAAGTATAACATTTTGACCTCCAAGGTGGTGCCGGTGACAGACTTCTTCTGTGCGTTGTTGAACAATAAAAAAAGTGCTCAATGTACATGTCAATGGCTGCTGATGGAGAATGAGAGACAGGAGCATTCGGCTTTTAGTTAACGCGCAGGCTGCGATCACCATTAGCAGCCACTGGCATGCACATTGAGCACTATCTAACATGAAAGGGTTGCTACGTTGTACTCGCTAGGTGTAACCTCCTTAGCTTTAGAAAGGTTTAGCGAGCGTTGAGCCGCAGTGCCATGAATACAATGAACTTGTATTTACCATGAATGAACTCGAGGTGGTTAAAAATGGGAAGTAGATACGAAGCGCAAGCCGTAAGAAAGTAAAAGCCGAATTCTCCGCCTCTCATTTCCCATTAGCAGCCATTGGCATGTACATTGAGCCCTATCTGACTGAAAAAGCTTGCTACGTCATACTCGCTGGGCGTAACCTTTTTGGTTTTCGAAAGGTTTAGCGAGCGTTCGGCCACAATGCCATGAATACAGTGAACTAGTAAATACCATGGACTCGAGGTGGTTAAAGGTGGGAAGTGGACCCGAAGCGCAAGCCGTAAGAAAGTGTGCGTGTGCCACCTCTCGTTTAGTCCTTGGAATGTCGGCTGAATGGCGGTGCTTCTATATGGGGAATATATGATGAGAAAATGCGAGATGGTGGTACTTGGAGCGTTGAATAGATGGACGAACGGACACACAGACAGATGCATGGATGGACGCGTGAACGGACGCGTGAACGGACGCAGGGGCGGCTGCATGGACGAACGCAGGGACGGACGCACGAACAGATGCACGCACGGACGGGCTGATGGACGCATGGACGGTCACACTGACGGACGCATGGGCGGACGGAAGCAAGAACGAATGGACGGACGAATTCTTCGCCTCACTCTCCATCATTCACTCCGTGGATATGCTGCCATTTTTTTATTGTTGGCTGCGTCGGTGTGGCTGGAGGATCAATGGGGACGACTTTTCGCCACCTGTTGTTGTAGTTATGAATGATACATGTTCCATTGTTATTACTCCACCTGCTCACATAACCCATTTTTCTATAGCCCAACAAAAGAACACTGCCTGTGTTACTTATTATGTAGTATTGTTGACCTATGTACACAGCTGATGAAGCGTTGCTCAAATCTACTGTGTGTTCTCTCTTGCGAGCCAAGAAGCAATGAGGATCGCCTTTATTGCTCTTGCATTTGTTGCTGTAGTGATCGTATGCCT